>NC_056744.1:1585954531-1585989771 GCF_019279795.1 Protopterus annectens
CCTTTCTCCCTTTCTTAAAAAATCTCCTTAATCTCTTTGTGTTCTGACTGTGCTTCTCAAACATTTTGGAAATAAACAATATATTTTAGTGCAATTTTTATAACTGTATTTGCCTTAATATTGCTACAACTCAAGTGCTCTAGGTTGCACTGCATCTGAATTGTTTGTGTGTTTTTCTTTCTTTTCTGTATATATAGATGTCTCTGTATATGTAGACTAGCTACTTATTCTACTGTATTACTGCCTCTTAA
Organism: Protopterus annectens; assembly: GCF_019279795.1. NCBI lineage: Eukaryota > Metazoa > Chordata > Ceratodontiformes > Protopteridae > Protopterus > Protopterus annectens. The sequence continues at coordinate 1,585,954,783 of NC_056744.1, forward strand.
ATCATTTTTCAGATGTGCACTTGCCTTGCTTCATTTAAAAATTTTTAATTGCTAATTTTGTAGAGTTTTAATTGCATTTACTGTTTAGGACTACACACTCAAGTGTGTTAGCCTTTTCTGTGTTTATTTACTGCATTATTGCATTGTTTAGCCTGTTTTAACCAAAAAAAAAATACTATCTTGTTTGCTCGTTTCCCACCTTTCCTAGCCAGTAGAGTCCAGATCCCAGGCTTTGCTTGTCTCAAGACTTTCTTTTCTGTGTTCAGAGCTGTCCAGACCTTGCTGTGGTAGAGGGAAGTGGGGAGTGGTGAGCATTGTACTGCCTAGCTAACACTAGAGGAGTGATTTCCAGCTCTGAAATTGTAATTTTATTAGCTTTTTTGGGATGATTTCTATCCCTTTCAACTTTCTGGCTTAAAAACGCATGTGTTTGCACATTGTTTGCATCATGCAGCAACGTGGGGCTACAATTAAACTATTCCAGGTGCCAGAAAGTCTGCTCTTCAAATTTTCCCTTAGAACTAGCTGGTTTCTCAGTAGTAGCACTAAAATCTGAACCCCTATGACTACCACTTGCTCTAGAACCTGCTGGAAAGCACTAGGAATCCTGAAACTGATACAAGCACTCAACTCTCCATATCAGTAAGGAGACATTAATCGTAGGCACTAAACAGCCTATAATTGCAAAGTAACTTGCAAAGGTAAGGGAAAATAGCTCTTGTACTTTACAAAAAAAAGAACCTAAACAAGCATATCCAAGGGTCAGCTTCCGGTGATTTTTCCTGTCCACTTGGTGAATCTGGGCATACTGGGGCAATGCGGCAACTGCCTCATGTACACAGACAACCCTGTCCTCCTACCACCCAACACTACATCCTGTGAGAGATGCACTTACATAGCCAAACTGGAAACAAAGCTCTCTCCAGCCAAGATTGTGCTAGACAGTCAAGACGAGAAGGTTAACACCTGCACTACACCTCAAGCAACTCATAGCCCTTCAAAACCCACACCATCAACACCCACACATAGCAACACTAAACCCACATATGTGGAGGCCCTTAACATTAACCTGCCCAAGCAACAAGGACCTCCGAAGCTGAAACACAAGCAAACACCAGTCACAACCAAAGTGACACATAACTCACAACACCAGTGTCCCACCCAACAATAGCCCCTAAGGCAAGACAATGTACCCAACACATTAGTCATAGGTGACTCTATAGTCAGGCACACTGATGTCCCACTCATCAGGCTGAACAAAGAAAATTACAGTCAGCTGCCTGTCGGGTGCCACGTTCCGCCACATAATGCATGCACTCAAGTCACTCCACAACAAGTACAAGTACGACTCTGTCATTGTCAATGTTGTAGTGAATGACTTGAGACATACCTCCCTGGACTACATGAAAAGAGACATGGAAGAGCTCTCGGATCATGTGGCCCAGGCAGGTATGACCCTAGCCCTGAGTAGCATCATGCCTTCGCCCAGAACGATACCACAGTATAAGGACAAAATGATTGACTTCAGCAATTGGCTAAGCTTCTGGTGTCATTCAAAGGTGATCCAGTATCTGTCTGTCTGGGAACACATGATCGACAAACCACGATGCTTTGCCAGAGATGGTCTGCACTTGCCACCCCTATAGTGCCTTTTTTAGGAAAGGTTCAAAGGACAAAACCACCACCGTAACAGATACAAGCATGCAAAATCTGAAGGCAATGCTACTCAATGCTAGAAGATAAACCTCAAAATGCACTCTCTCGAGGCACTCCTAAAAATGGAGAACATCGATATCTGTGCAGTAACTGAGACCTGGTTCAAGGCTCCAGAGAGCACCCCTGCAATACCAGGCTACAACTCTTACCACACCTTTCTGCCACAAAACCAAGACCGAAACACTAAAGGTAGAGGAGTGTCCATATTCACCAAGGATATTCACACTTCCAGGCTAGTTGCCCAACACAATGCATCTGAAATTTTCCAGGTGCAACTAACACTAGGTAAGACTGCAATCCATTTTATAGCTTACTACAGATCCCTCGCCATGCCCCAAGATTCTCACTACACCTTTCTCAACATACTGGAAAATATTAAGATACAACCAAACACCCTAATACTGGGGGATTTCAACTACCCTGCCATTAACTGGGAAAACTACTTGGGTACCAACACCTTTTCCCAACGGTTCTTGGAATTCATAAATTCCAATGCCCTGGATCAACTAATCCATTGTCCCACCAGAGGCTCCAATATCCTAGACCTGGTCATTACCAACATGGGAGATAGATGCTCCACACCAATGGTTACCCCCTCATTGGTCAGGTCTGACCATAAGCAAATCACCCTTGACATCCACATCCCACCCCCACCCCCCAGTAAGGAAACCTCCGTAAATAACTTCTACAAAGCCAACTTCATGTTACTGAAGTCAGAAGTGACAAACTTCATGACACCCATGCAGACGGGATCTGAAAATTCGACTGCTGAATCCTACATTAAGGCACTGTATGAGCACATCCACTCGTGCATGAATCATGCCATCCCAAATAGAACCAAGATGCTCTCCTCCAAAAAAAGGAAGCCAATCTGGTGGTCCCCTACTATAAACAAACTATACAACAGAAGGAAGAAACTGTTGCAGAAAAGAGGAAAATCCCAGGATATAAAAAACTCCCTCACCAGCCTCAGTAAGAACCTGAGATCCCTCATAAAATCCTCAAAAGCTAGTTACGAAAATAAAATTGCCAAAGAGTCTAAAGACAACCACAAGGCATTCTATAGTTATGTCAAGAATCTAAATGGCAATGCTCAGATCTGCTATGAAACACAACAGAATGGCATTAAATATACTGATCCGAAGGATATTGCCAATATCCTGGCAGATCAATTTAGTGCCAACTTCACCCCCTCTCACCCCCTAAAGGACCCATCTCAATACCAAAAGATTGCCAAATTCTGGTAATCATGGCCACACAGGTAGAAACCGCACTCTCCAAAGCTAAAAATACAGAATCCATGGGACCAGATGACATCCCGGGCTGTGTACTGTATGAACTACAAAATGAACTGGCACCTCACCTAAGTTTCATGTTTAATCATAGCCTCACCTCAGGCTTCGTGTCCACTGAGTGGCACACAGCTACAGTTATCCCACTCCACAAGGGGGGATCCACCTTGGATCCCGGGAACTACCGCTCCATCAGTCTGACGAGCCTGATCTGCAAGGGCATGGAATGCATTATCATGGAACCTATAAACAAAGACATTGGTAACCTTAAATCACTGGACCGCACCCAGTTTGGGTTCGTGAAGGGCCGATCTTGTCTCCTGAACCTGATTGACTTCTTTGAATCAGTCTCCATAGCTGTGGATAAGAGTAAGGCGGTCCACATAGCCTATCTGGACCTCACCAAGGCCTTCGACACCATCCCCCACTCTGGAATCACAGATAAACTTACTTAGCTGGGCATAAATCCCTACATCACTCGATGGGCTGTCAAATGGCTTACTGACAGAACCCAGACTGTAAAAGTAGGCGACCCCAAATCCAGCTCCAGACAAGTGACAAGTGGAGTACCTCAGGGTTCAGTCCTGGTACCACTCTTGTTTGGCATCTACTTCTCTGAAGTACAGGCCAACACTAAGGGACTCTGGCTAACAACATTTGCAGATGACTGCAAACTGGGAGCCATTATTGAATCCCCGAATGATGTGGATATTCTACAAAAGAGCCTTACAGAAACAGATGTCTGGTGCCAGAGCCATGGGCTCAAGCTTAATGCCAAGAAATGTATAGTTATCCCCTTTGGAAAAAAACATGTACCCATGAATTACCACATAGGTGGCAGTACACTTAACATCGAAAGTGTGATGAGAGACTTAGGGACACAGGTGGGCAGTGGTCTCACCTTCGACAACCACATTGCCACAACAGTCAGGAAATCTTTCTATGTGGCACACCTCATCACTAAGGGCTTTTCATCCAGAAAAAAGGAGGTCATTATCCCACTGTACTCATCCCTCATTAGACCCATTATAGAGTATAATGCCCCGTTTGGTATGTACCTCACAAGACAACTGCAACATCTGGAAAGGCCTCAGAAATACCTCACTAAAAGAATCACAGGCCTAAGCAGATGCTATATGCTGACCATCTAAAAACTCCAGCTATACTCTGTGGCATATCATCTGCTCAGAGGCGATCTCTGCTTAGCATACAAGGCCATGTCAAACCCTGAGCTACTGGACATGCTCCACTTAAAGAAATCCCAATCCCTCAGAGCCACACGCTCCAGGGATCTAAACCTTGTCATCACAATGAACAAAATATGCTGGAGGGATAGGTTCCTGACCCAGAGACTCCCTATACTCTGAAATAGACTGCCTATACATGTCAAACAGAGTGCCTCCTTGACCCTCTTCAGAAGGAACCTTGATGATTGGATGGGAGATAGGAAATTCACCCCAGGGATCATGTCAGTCACCCTTCTAGACAGGGGTCCATTGAAGTAAATATTGTGGGAAGAAATATACAGGGAATTGTTATGGCTAGGCTTGTTTAGGCCCTAGGGCCGATAGCCTAGTACCAACCTATAAATCTATAATATATATATATATATATATATATATATATATATATATATATATATATACATATATATATATATATATATATATATATATATATATATATATATATATATATATATATATATATTTATGTACACACACACATACATCTAGATGCTAAAGTACATTTACTGTACTGTTGAATGATTGTGCTGGATGACATGTTTCTGAAGCCATCAGATGTATGTATATCTGTCATGGCTTAGTGGTAATTCACATTGTCTATGGTGTGTAGGGTCCTGGTTTGAGCCTTGCAGACACTGTTTAATTTGTTGCTGGGCAGAACTGCTAGCTTCCGGTTACAGTGTCATACACTCAGTTGGCTTCTATATTTCTTAACCTGTGTAGGCAGTGCTTACCCCCACGCAAACCCGCTTACAACTGCTCAAAAGTGCCTTAATCACACTGTATCCAATGGGCCGTGTTCTGCCCAGCAACAAAATAAACAGCTCTTGCAGGCCTCAAACCCAGGACACTGCACACCATAGACAAGGTGATGTATCACTAAGCCATGCCAGATACAAATAAATCTGATGTTTTCAGAAACATATAATCTAGTCCAGTCATGCAACAGTACAGAGAATGTATACCAACATCTAGATGTATGTCTGTGTACATATATTAATATCTAAACAGATACAACATATCTATATCTGTAGATATATATATTTCTAAAGCTATATACATATATGTAAATATATATGAACATATATACATGCAAATGCCTACATCGACACATATATGTGTCTACACCTATATGTCTACATATACACAGCAAGTTACATATGTGTACGCAGATATATATCTATGTAGGTATATATGGACATAGTTATATGTATGTTAGCATCTATATATATATCTATACAGGTATATATGGCCATGCATCTGTAGATAGCAATGGCAGATTAACAATCGAAACATATGTCCTCATGCACCGTTAATGGGGTTGAGAAGCCCCACACACTATACATGTTGTACGAATAGGCACCCCCCCAGCCAAACACGTCCACCCTGCATTACACTACCAAGTGTTGCAGATCCCATAACCAGGACCTGACACAACATTGGCACATGATGTTACCTGTACTACATCCCACCTGTATGATGTCAGGCTGGTTTTGGTAACATATCATGCAGTAGTCTGCCTCCCATAGGAAATGTAATATGTTGAAGCCATCAACATCCCCAGGATACAGATACATAGACACAGATATATATATATATATATATATATATATATATATATATATATATATATATATATATACATGTGACTACACATACACACGCAATTATATGTACAGTAAGATACATAAGTAGAAGGTGCACACAATATGGAACAGCCACTATTCCTACATTTAACCCCTGAATGACTGGACACTGTTTGGGCCACCCATACAAATGACAATTGTTGCCTGCAACATATACCGACAGAGAAGTCATAGGATAAACACCACCCACAGGTTTGCAGACATGGAAACCTTTAATCGTGTACTATTACAGTTCTATATGCCATATCATATAGCTGTTCAGACAATGACAACTATATAAACAGAGTAATGCAACTGTGAACCAGTTACAGTAATACAGTAGTCTGGAAAGGTTCACAACTGTTGGTGTCCAGGCCAAGCCCTTCACATTGTACAATAGTGAAGACAAACTGGGCCACAGGATACCAAACAATCAACAGTATGTAATGCAGACGTATAGTTCAGCAGCCTCTATCTACACACTGTACAAACTTAGTAGGTGGTAAAGACGTCATGTGACCACATGGGTTGTAAATGCTACATAACAAGGCATAACTGACACCATCATGAGCACACCAACAAACAGAACAGTTTGTATGCCAGGGGGCAGTAGGCCTTCATTAACCAGATCCATGTCAGTAATGTATATATAGGTGAAGTATATGGTGCCGTACATCCAGATACCTTAAGGCAGCTCACCCCTGATACCCCCACATTTTGTAACAGCCTAGGTCATTTATGGTGCTGTCCTCCTAGACTCAATAATACAGGGCCATATACCACTGATACATACACTGGCCTCTGGAGTGCATAAGGACACACATGTATTATGTAGGTGACACCCACACATATATGGCCCCAGCCCTACTGTATGTGTGTGGGATACAACAGCAGTGGACTGATGGCAGCAACTGCAGTGTGATATAGTCACAGCCCACTACAGAACCACTGACAGCATGACATATGTGCAAAGCTTGGTATGTAGATGATGGACAGAGTCTGGAATATAGGCACATATGTGGACAACTGTTGCCATACATTAAGGAAGGTGCTGGTGTTACAGGATAGTCTGTAACATACCCTTAGTCAGGGAATTGAGGTTAGAAACAGGCATGGATGTAGCCATGTACCAATAGCACTCAACACACACACTGTCAGTGTAATATCTGACACAGGACCTGTGTGGTGCACAGACAAGACTTGATAGGCATAGCTCTGGCCAGCATGAGGATAAGCCCACAGTTGTGAGCTATGCAGACAGACTTCATTCCAAGGTAAACTAGTATGTACACACACACACCCTGTAACACCAGTACTATACAAAGCATAACACAACTCTACTCACAGTCTGTCTGTAGTTCCTGATCCTCCTACAAATATGTGGCTGCCCTTAGTGTGCCGGTTTTCCTGTAGGGGGTATTGCTACCTGCTGTTGGTAACACTGCGCCCACACACAGGATGGATGTTTATCACACAGGAAATATAAAGGGACCATGCACACAATGATGTGGGGATTTATAGTGGGTGGTTGCCATGACAGTGGTAATTGGGAGTAGTACACATGTGTAATCATATATAGCTGGCTATCTGGATAAGTATATGTACATATATTTCCACCATATGTCCTGGACATAGAGTGTAGCCCAACCCCAGCCCCTATGATCCCAGTGTTGTAGTTGAAGGGGATGTCAGGTATGTATAGCAGGTATACTAGTATATTATTGCTACTGTCATTGGGATTGTCTTCACAGACATGGTGTGTGTGGGAGGTCACATCTGCTTATAACATGTGTGTCATTGGTTACTGACAGACATCCTAAGGACATCATTGTATAGTACTGCTGCTAGCATGTAATGACGATGTGGATTGCATCAGAGATATTGGCCAATATATGTGGAAAGTTTGACACACTCTGTACAGTCCAGAGGTATACACATAAGCCCTTAGTGCTAAACATGTGTACCATGCCTGACGATATGGATGTAGACGGCCATGTAGATGGGTATAACACATAATGACTGGTATATATTGGCTACCATAGGTTATGCATTCACACACCCCTGTCTGGCCTGACACATAATGACCGCTGGTACAGGGGTGCCATGGCCACATACTACCCACTAGATGTTAACATACATCTGCACAGCATCCCACTGCTCTGTTTGACATATATGACTGTTAAGGGAGGCCCGGCAGTGGTATATCTGGCAAGTATCTGCACATAACATCTCACTAGTTAAGTACACTAAGCTGCTAGGCATGTAACTGTGCACTGTGCAGGCTGCAGGCAGACTGGCTCAACACTGGCCTACATCTCCTATGGGGGAATGCACATGTACCTGCATATAAAGCAGGCTGAACAGGCATGTCATAGGACAGGGTAAGATACACCTGTGTGAAAGTGCATAACCACAACCAATGTGAATGCAGCCGCAGCCACATATGGTTAGCTAGCATGATATTACAGTATATGGACCATCTGTTCTACACCATCCATATATGTGCCACTCACAGACTAACCCTACATATACTGGCCTGCTACAGAGTTTTGTCTGATGGCTGTCTGTGGTATGGGACATGTGTGTGTATGGCCCTACAAACATGTACGCCAATACAGTACCATACAGTGGAGCAGCATGTAACATCAGATAGGAGGGGAACTAGAACAATAACATCTACCACAGTCTGTACACAGGCTAAGGTACATATTAACAATACACACACTGTTGACATTCACCATAGGTACACAGACCTCAGTACTGTACAAACATCCACAGAATGTCCAGGTAATGTCATGAAATGTAACCCCTACTGTACATAACATGTGTATCAGTTGGATATATCACTGGCTCTTTATCAGATATGATGACACTAATTATGGTGTACAGCACATATGCACCACTTCATGCACGACATATGTACAAAGGTTGACAGAGGTGTGGCTGGAGGCACATACACAGGGCCAATATTGACATGTTGCTGTGATAACCGCATACATTTACTGTTGTAACAGGGTTTGTTGCAACATATGTCCTATGAGGAATATGACGTCAGTGACTATCACAGCTTTCACCATCTACAGACTGCAGTCCTCACACTACCTTCTGCAGTCCACAGATAGATGCTCCATGGGTGACACATGAAACCAAAGACACAACACTGCCCAGTCTGCAGATGACCCTGCAGATGGGGATTCGTCATAAACATGGAACTGACATGGCAGGTCTTGAGACATGTACAACAGCCATATCCACACAAACACTGTTAAACCAACATTACTCCAAATGCAGTATGGCAGCACTTACAGTCTGTAGTCAGGTCAGGCACATCCCCCTCCTGTTTCTTGCCCTATTTCCACAGTGTATGTTGCTAGAGGTAAACCCCAATCCATTTTTGATGCTGTTTGCCACATGACAGATCTAGTTCCTGCTCACAGTGGATGAAAAGGGCCAACACCGCCATGATGTTCCTAGATATTGGAGTGTTTCCATGCAATTAGCTATGTGAATATCACAACTGTTTCACATGCACTCAGCTATGGGAGGGCTGCAATTCATGCAGAGGCCATCAGCTGATCATGAGCATCACTTAAAATACACATGCTGCTGCCTAAGCAAAGCAGGTGTAGGTCTCCACATCCACCAGTGATGGGGTGGGAGAGGCAGACAGAGGCAAAGACATGTCAGGGAGGGGTGAGAAAGTAAAACTGAAGCATGTTTGTGTCACACACCTACCAGCACAAGGTATCCAACCCCTGACAACTATGTAGTTCTATCACGGTTCAATGCAGTTACTGGATGCACCACATGGGTTACCTGTTGTGGAGCACTTAGAACATATATGTGATGGTGAGTGATATCTGTAACAGGGATACAGTAACTATACAGCAGGTGATGTAAATATGCCTGTCCACATGAACAGGTGCAAGCATCAACACAGCTACACTCTCACAGGGACACACACACATTGACACACTTAGCAGGGCCAGGAGTAAAACTCTTCAGTAGTGGGATTGCCACATTACATCACTGTGCAGGTATCACATGCACCACACAGATCATACGGGGGTTGTATGGGCAAAGGGTATGGGGAGGTGTCTGACATCAGGCAACATGCTGCAGTATGCCCATGGGGGTTGTAGGGAGTGTGGATGTGAACATACACAGTATACAACACACACACAAACACACAGGGTGCCAGTACTGAGATGCATGGGTGCATGTCTGCACGGATGTGTGGTGTTCGACTGTGCCAGATGGCTGTACAAGGCTATGTGATGGGTGTAACTTGGCATCAGGCCACATGGTGATGGTCTGCATTGTGGCTCAAGGATGTAGTGTCTGCATTTGTCCACACAGGTGGGTATTGTATCCCCCATCTGGTCACCTGGGTGACTATTGTGTGTGTCCATTGCTGTGCATCTCTTGCCATGTATGTGTTCCTTATTCCATGACATGAATGGTGTCTGGGATGTGCACACCTCCCACATGCATGTACAGTGACATGTGGAACTGTACCTGGGGTGTCTGGCCCATGTTGTGAACACAGAGTATCATCAGATGTGCCAGTCCTGCCCACCTGTGGTGGGAACTGGTAATGGCCAGCAGGTTTAGCCTGCACCTACATTGAGAGCATGCTAACAGCATTCCTTGGTGTCAGCGGCATCTGTCCATATAGGGCATGTTGTCAGGCATGGTATGTTCATTGTGGGTCACATGTGATGGCACCACAGGTGGTGCAGGTGTCCATTGGGGAACATGGGGGAGGTGCACTGTACGTGCATATTGGACAGATAGACAGGGTGACATTCCCTCTGTAGCCCACTGTTGTCACTCCATAATTATTATCAGTGGCCAATATACAGAGTACTACCCACATATTGGCTGTTGCCTAGGCATGTGTGTGTATGAGACATGGGTTGAGAGTGTGCTCTGGGTAATACTGGGGTTGCTAACTGTAATTGCCTGGGCTTGATGTCACATATATGGGTATGGCTTTGCAACCCAGCCTCTCAGCCATTTCACATCTGTTATCTCTGTACGGTAGACATTGTGATATATAGTAGGGCTACCATATAAGAAATATGCAAAACCCGCTCCACATTGGCCACACAGTCACAACCACCTCTATACAGGATATGGGTTTTACACACACACACACACACACACACACACACACACACACACACACACACACACACACACACACACACACACACACACACCTGTCATGTCTGGGAGTAGAACCCCTACCTAACTAGTTCATTACACTACAGCATTACGCAGTTATAGTACACACCATGGACATTACTGCAGTACTCCTTCCCCAAAAGTGTATTTCACAATGACTGACAGCAGGATTGCCAAAGTAGGACATTTGAAATTGACTGCAAGTGACTAGCCTACAATGCATTGCTCCCTACACAGACAGTGAGACACACAAAAACATTCACAACCGACATGTGTGGGCATAGAACCCCTAATAGAGGTCTGTATCACACTACAGCATGGAACTGTTATAGGATGCACCATGGGGATTACTAGAGAACTTCTTCCCCAAAGGTGTATTTCGCAATGAATGACATCAGCAGGATTGCCAAAGTAGGGCATTTGAAATGTACTGCAAGTGACTAGCCTAAAATGCATTGCTCCCTACACAGACAGTGACCCACACAATACACGTAGAACTGCCCTGGGTGGAGATGGAACCCTACCACAGTTCTAATTCACACTACAGCAGTATGCAGTTACAGAATGTGCTACGGAGATTACTGTGCTACAGCTTTCCCAGAGGTGTATTTCTAGGTGGGTGACATCAGCATTCTTGCCAAAGGTGGGTATATGAATTGTAAGGAGTGTGAGTAGTCTAAAAGGCATTGCTCTCTACACAGTCAGAGACAGACAGACACACACACAAATACACACACAGATGACAGGTCTGGGGTTTGATCTCCTGCCTACTTTATCACACTGCAGCAGTACGCAGTTATGGGATGCACTACGGTGATTACTGGGCTGCAGCCTTCCCAGAGGTGTATTTCTAGGTGGGTGACATCAGCAGCCTTGCCAAAGGTGGATATATGAATTGTAAGGGGCGTGAGTAGCCTAAAAGGCATTGCTTTCTACACAGTCAGAGCCAGACAGACATATACACACACTCACACACACACACACACACACACACACACACACACACACACACACACACACACACACACACACACACACACCTGTCATGTCTGGGAGTATAACCCCTACCTAACTAGTTCATTACACTACAGCATTACGCAGTTATAGTACACACCATGGACATTACTGGAGTACTCATTCCCCAAAAGTGTATTTCACAATGACTGACAGCAGGATTGCCAAAGTAGGACATTTGAAATTGACTGCAAGTGACTAGCCTACAATGCATTGCTCCCTACACAGACAGTGAGACACACAAAAACATTCACAACCAACATGTGTGGGTATAGAACCCCTAATAGAGGTCTTTATCACACTACAGCATGGAACTGTTATAGGATGCACCATGGGGATTACTAGAGAACTTCTTCCCGAAAGGTGTATTTCGCAATGAATGACATCAGCAGGATTGCCAAAGTAGGGCATTTGAAATGTACTGCAAGTGACTAGCCTAAAATGCATTGCTCCCTACACAGACAGTGACCCACACAATACACGTAGAACTGCCCTGGGTGGAGATGGAACCCTACCACAGTTCTAATTCACACTACAGCAGTATGCAGTTATAGGATGCGCTACGGAGATTACTGGGCTACAGCCTTCCCAGAGGTGTATTTCTAGGTGAGTGACATCAGCAGCCTTGCCAAAGGTGGGTATATGAATTGTAAGGAGTGTGAGTAGACTAAAAGGCATTGCTCTCTACACAGTCAGAGACAGACAGACACACGCACAAATACACACACAGATGCCAGGTCTGGGGTTTGATCTCCTGCCTACTTTATCACACTGCAGCAGTACGCAGTTATGGGATGCACTACGGTGATTACTGGGCTGCAGCCTTCCCAGAGGTGTATTTCTAGGTGGGCGACATCAGCAGCCTTGCCAAAGGTGGATATATGAATTGTAAGGAGTGTGAGTAGCCTAAAAGGCATTTCTTTCTACATAGTCAGAGCCAGACAGACATATACACACACACACACACACACACACACACACACACACACACACACACACACACACACACACACACACAAACACTGACACGCACTCACACAGTTGCCAGGTCTGGGGTTAGAACTTCTACCTAACTAGTTTATCACACTACAGCAGTACACAGTTATGGGATGTGCTACGGAGATTACTGGGCTACAACCTTCCCAGAGGTGTATTTCTAGGTGGGTGACATCAGCAGCCTTACCAAAGTTGGGTATATGAATTGTAAGGGGTGTGAGTACCCTAAAAAGCATTCCTCTCTACACAGTCAGACATGCACACAAGCACACACACACACAGTTGCCAGGTCTGGGGTTAGAACTCCTATCTAACTAGTTTATTACACTACAGCAGTACGCAGTTATGGGACAAGCCACAGAGATTACTGGGCTACAACTCTCCCAAAGTTGTATTTCACATTGGATGACCTAAGCAGGCTTGTCATAGTAGCGCTATGGGGTGGGCGGTGTGTGCATGGGCCATAACCCATTCATCTAGGAGTGACACACCACATGCAGCCGCACACGGGGTCATATGTCACAGGTACGTGTATACAGCTACTAGATAACTACTTCCTTGTACAGTCAAGTTGCACAGCTGGCACGTGCACCACATAGTCTGTGGTGCTGACAAGTACTGGTCGCTAGTATCTGCAGTGAGTGACATCTGCACCTTATGTGTTTGGGGCCCTTTGGCTGTGTGCTGGGTGGGACAGGCCTGGATGGCTCCTTGTCATGGTCACCCTCTTCCACACATCTATGTCCATCTACCTTTAGCTTATTATAGTGTGTTGTCCTTACTTATATGTCTGTATTCCTATCCACTGTGTGTGCAAGGCATGAGTGGTGCATGCTGACAAGTGTCTGCACTAACAATTGCAACTGCCAGATATGTCTGGTCCACTGGTGTTTGCAGACATGGTCTTCATGTGTTTAAGTGTGTGAGCATGCCCAGTATGACATTTCAGTATGTTGTTGACTGACGTTGCCTTCATTTCTCTAAGTGTGTGAGCATACCCAGTAAGGCCATCTGTATTACATGTGTGGATCAAGTCCAGGTGGTTTGTACTGCAGTGCTGACCTTTGTGTTGTACATCGACAGGTAGCATGCTGTGTCTGCAGGGTATCCATCAATCATTTGGCATTGATTGTTGCTGCATGTCTGCATAGCAGGGGGGAACCCCTGACTATTTCTCTGTTTCTACACAGGATTGGGGGGGGCACACCTGACTGTTACTATATTTCTATGTAGGATGAGGGAGCACACCTGTCACTTGTACACATTTGCTAGGACTGTACTGGTATGTCAAGTACTCCATTTCAGTCTGTAGTCTTACCAATCGTGTTGGCTAGGGCATACCAGTGTACTACAGTTCTTATCTTTTGATTACCTACATATTAGTTTCTGACTTCTAAGCCTTCACAACTGACTTCCCACTACCTGGCCTGCTGTAGTCTGTCTGTGTAGGCCTGGGGAGGTGGCTACCCATAGCCCTCATTCAGAGGCCATAGTACAGCATTTGTTTGTGTTTGTCTACACCTGTCCTGCTGGCTGTGACTGTTGTTGGGTATGTGACCCCCCCCTCCTGACTGGCATGTGTGAGTCCCTTATCTTGTGGGTCTCCCAGTATTGAGGGTGGTGCTGCAGGGCTGTCTATGTCAGATGCACATAGTACACTCCATACGCATGGTTAGGCACAGGTAGTGTAATGTTTGGCATCCCTTTTACTGTATGTGAGAGTCAGAGAGAGGTTCTATTCCCTGGGTCCCTCCCATGTCAGAGTATGTGCTATGTGTTGCCTCTTTGCTAGGGCCAGTGCATACTAGGCACACCTCCTTCTGCCTACTGGGGCAGGCTCAGGTTGTTCCTCCTCCGAGTCACACTGTGCCTGTGCAGGCCTTGGCAATGGTGGGGGGCTGTGTGGCCCTGCTCTATGCTGCTCCTGCTGCAGCTATTTCTGCAGGATCATGTTGTGTAGCATGGCACATACAAGAATGATTTGGGTACATGTAGTTGGTGAGTACTGCAAGGCTCCACCGGATGTGTCCAGGCACCGAAACCATGACTTGAGCATCCCAAACGCACTCTCTATTATGATTCTTGTTTGTGCGTGTGCCTCATTATGGAGTTCTTGTTCGGGTGTGTGTTCATTTCTGATGGGTATCATCAGCCACGGCTCCAGTGTATATCCAGCATCCCCCACTAGGTGACCGTGTGGGATGCCCCCATTGGCAAATTTCTGGTACAGCTGCGTCAGATGCCAGATGCGGGAATTGTGAGAGCTTCCAGGGCAGCCAGCACGCACATTCAGTATTATGCCCTGGGCATCACGCACGATCTGGCAGTTGATGGATGGGAATCCCTTGCAGTTGTTGTAGACCCTACCCTACTCACTGGGTGGTGCTTTGATGCGTATGTGTGTGCAATCTGTTGCACCCACTACCTCAGGGTATTCTGCTATTTGGTGGTAGAGATGCATATTACCGGCCAACGCCTCAAGGGTGATGGGAAATATACATGCTCACCAACATGTGCTGACATGGCATCCAGGAACTGGTGGAGTACCCTGGATGCTGATGCCTGTGAAATCCCCATCATATCCCCAGTTGGCCTTTGGAAGGTACCTGTAGCTAGTATTCTTAGGCCTACACATACCTTGGTGTCCACTGGGATGGGTTCCCCTCTGTTAGTTCTGTGTGTGAGATGTGGCCGACACAGCTTCACGATCTGCTGTAGGAGGTCCCTGTCCACCCTATAGTGCTCCACTATTTCCAGCTCATGTAGCCCTTGGTAGGTTACCCTGGGTCTGTAGACTCTTCTCCGTCTCCTCACTGTGGGTTGGTCGGCAGCATTCACATCCTCACTACCCTCAGCCTCTTCCACAAGTTGTATGATAGCTATTGCAGCCCCTAACATTATGCTGTTGTGAGTGTTAAAAGTTCCCCACTTGTTTACACCGGTGGTGTAGAGTGTGGGAAAAACCAGAGGGGTAGGTGTTTGCATAGTTTATAGTAGTGTTCTGGGCTGGGCTGGTCTGCTGCTTATGTAATTGGCTGGTTCCGATACATTTCACCTGGCAGCTAACCTAGTACCCCTTATTACCTTCCTACTGCTGTTTTCCCTTTCCATTGCCCTTCTGTTTCAGCCCAGGGGCACGCTGCACAATCAGAGCACTCAAATGTGCACACTGTTGCTATTTCCTGGCTTAACTTCCTTTTTCTTCCTGTAAATCCTGGTGCGTGGCGCGCACACCCGGTTACACTTTGTAAAAAGTGCTAAGCAGGTTTAGACACACCCCTTAGCTTAGTTGTGCTAAGCTAGGAACAAACCCAAGCCACAGGGCTCCAATCTGCTTACAGTATGCCTGACATACCCACCCATGATGTCACCTACCTCTTAGTTGTGCACTCGGCTATTCATACTCTTACACTGTTGGGACCTACCTCACATGCTGGAGAAAACTGGGATTCACTATCCTTCCCCTCATTTGCATAGGATTGTCTGCTAATGCATAGTTACGTGTCTCACACTGAACCTCCCCCCTTAGCAACCACTATTCACTGGCCAGGTTGTCTTTTGCCTGCCATTGAATTGCATGGCAGAATACTGATTTTAGTTGGAATGCTTGTTTTAGGTTTATTTTCTTATTTTACCACCGATCCCATTTGCATGCCACTGTCCTATGCCTATACAGCCATGATCGGCAGTAATAAAATAAAAGTGGTATTTTTTACGTTTTGCATTGTTTGCAATGCCAATGACCTTATACTTGGCCATTGACATGCTTCCTCAATGATATGCAGCCTTTATTTGGAGCTGTCATGTCTCTGTTTTGGATTTTGCAGAACCGTACTCGGTTACTAACAAAGTATGCCCATACCATATTCAGGTGGTCATTGTACCTCAATGCCAGATGTACCTAGACTCAAAAGTTGATAGTAGTAGTATAAACATATAAGTGTCTATCAGTGGGAAAGGCGGACATAAGAAATATTTGAATTACATCCCTGAGACATCGATATTAGAAACTCTCTGGATCTGCTCCAACACTGCCTCAACATTCAGCACCACATTATGAAAATTTTCTCAGCTGCCCAAGTCCCTAATAGTTTACAAGAATTCCTCTGTCTCAGCAAGTGGTGGTTCCATGGGCATCCAACCACCAGTAGCCTCTTGCTCCTGTGCCACAACTTTTGATCTATCAGTAACCTTTTTAAATATGTCAGTGGTCTTATGACAGACCATATGGTATACCCAGCCCTGCCCACCAGCAACACTGACATCATCAACCACCTGCCGCCAGACATGATCACAGAAGGGCCTGGATGCTTATGTATCAAAGATCCGTTCACCATGGAGATGGAGGGCCTGTATTATGACCTCATTCTCACATTCTGAACAAGGAGGCATCCATGAGGATGACCTTATCTTAACTTTGGATTTTAGAGCCATATCCCTGTTGTGGAGGAATAAAAAATGGATATCAGAAAAAAACATAACAGACACGGGGAAAGGGTAGTATCGACTAACATACTTATGGAGCTACATATATGAGTAGGCAGTCAGTGATTAACATCATAGAAATAACAGTCCAAACAACAATGTATGTACTGTAATACCCCATATTCATTTACATCCCCCTAACATGTATAAACTGCAGAAGACAACAAACAAAAGCAGATGCAAGAATATCCACCCAGTAAACAAAGAAAACATCACAAGCAGAGAAACTGTGGTTAAATGTAACAAAACTCTACAGAACTCGTTACTTACTGACGGTCTAAACTTTTAAGCATGTTACAATAATACTAAAGAACTCTGCACACATGAATTGTGTGTATTGCCCAACCCCCCATTAAACACATTTCAGATGACTTTAACAGAAATTCATTGAAACAATTATATACACACAATACAAATACTTCTCAGCATACCCGGAATCAGTTGGTCTATGGCAGAATGGTTCCCTATCAGAAGCCTGAAACACTATAAGCCTGAAAATCAAAATCCTGAAAACTATAGACTGAAAGACCAAAATCCTGAAAGACCAAAATCCTTAAACTGAAAATCCTGAAAACACAAAATGGACATACTGACGTCATTGTGGCTTTGCTATTGTTAGCCCTGTGGTGTTGGGTCATGCTTTGGGTTCAGGTAAGTGTGCAGTTGGTTTTATGTTAGGGTTAGGGGCGGTTTAAGTGAGTTAGGGTTAGGGTGCAGGTTAGGCATGTATGCAATAGTGACAAATATTGGGGTTAGGGGCGGTTTAAGTGAGTTAGGGTTAGGGCGCGGGTCAGGTGAGTGTGCGATAGTGACGGACCTTAGGGTTAGGGTTAGGGTCAGTTGGTAGATATTAGTGTCTTTATAGTGACATATTAAAATTATTTGTGTTTTCAGGATTTTGGTCTTTCAGGATTTTGGTCTTTCAGTCTATAGTTTTCAGGATTTTGATTTTCAGGCTTATAGTGTTTCAGGCTTCTGATAGGGAACCGGCAGAATACATACCTTAAAATATTTCAAACATCATCCTATGTAGTCTTTATTGAAAATGTTACCAGTAATTTATTCAGCAGCACATGGGGACAAGACAGTCTTCCCCAGCACAATGGAAGTTCCATAGCCCCACATCCTGCTTATAAGGTGCAGCTAAACTAATACTTTGTATTAGTTATATATCCTACTATTTGAGATTATAGCATTTGTGTGTGTGTGTGTGTGTGTGTGTGTGTGTGTGTGTGTGTGTGTGTGTGTGTGTGTGTGTGTGTTCGTTTGAATTATTTTGGCCTAGGCATTATATTAGGTTTGTTTTGGTGTATTCACAGATTAAGTATTGACTGATATCAGCACTGTTGGTATCCGTACAGCTGATGGTTTAACGTTATTCTTTAAGGATGATGGTGGTAATGAACAGGCACAGTATGGGGTTGTAGGAGGTATGCCAGACATGGAGACTGTGGCTCCCACATCCCCTCTCCATTGTATGGACACAGTCAGAATGCCTACACATATCTATGACACAGAACCATGTTAGACTGGACAGGTTGATGGGAACACAGTTGATCAGGGTCGTGTGATAACCACAGCAGCAGACATGGAACAATCTCCCCCCTAGCTATCATGACAGTGGAGTACCACAATGGGGGTGTTGATAGAGGTGCTCAGAGAAGGAATACTTACTGCCTTCTCCCTGAGGCAGGTGTGTCAGTAGCTATGATCCAATGTATGTGCAGGTCATAGTGTAGGTATAGATAAGTTTCAACCAGGACCTCAAAAGAGATCATCAGACCACTGTATATCATACATTCTGATATACAAGACTGTATGAACTATGTGTGTTTTACTCCTTGTGCAAGATGAATGACAGACTGGCCTGTGCCATGTCTGTTCTGGATCATCTTTTGGGGGAGGGGCAGCATCCACAAGGCCAATCTGCTGGTACATTGTCAGATGTCAGCTAGCATGACTGTGGACATGTCAAATCCCACTGCTATAGTGGTACTACTTTTACTGTTATACAAGTGGTGGATGTGTCCATACCCAGATATGGTCAGTCACATAGTCATGGTCATGGACATAGTCATGATGGCAGCTTATCCAGTAGAGATTGTTAACATTCAGGTAGCATTGTAAATTTTAGCTAGGGTTGTGGAAATAACAGTGCAACTCCTGCTAGACGTAGTACATACACAGCCCACCCTTATTCAGGATGCCAGGGTGTAGTGTTGGCACAAATGTTGTTGCTGCATCCCTGCAGACCCACACACACTACACATCACACAGAAAGAGACACACACACACACACACACACACACACACACACACACACACACACACACACACACACACGCACACGCGCACACACACACACGCGCACACACTGTGCAAGTGATAATGATTGTGTTCTGCCCTTTGCACAATCTGTGGCTTTGAGCTGCCTATGCCTGATACACAGAGTGGCCAGCTAATGCATGGTTATTCAGAGATCTTGTTTTCATTTGGATACATAATCTTTTTTTATTTGATTAGTATGCTTTACCTTCTGTGTTTTTTTTTTGTTATTATTACTGTTGTTGTTGGTATTATTATTATTGTTATTATTATCTGTGGTAATAGTGGTATTTGGGTAGCATAGCTTGCTCACTCACTTGTGCAGATAATGCTGAGTCTGCTCTACCCTCTGGATAGGTGACTGACTTGGGTTGCATATGTTTGATGTACTCAGCGAGCAGGTAATGTATGGTTTAGGCAAAAAAGCTTCTTTGCACTCTACACCTGTAAATTGCTATTTGTGTCTTAATTTATTTACTCATGTTCTGTAATCATAACTATATAGATATCTTGCTCATCCACTTGTGCAGATGATACTAAGATTGCCCCCCATGGGGTTCTTTGACATGGGCTGAGTATTCCTGATGTACTTCTGTACATCAAAATACATAAGGAAGGAATAGTCTTTTATGTTGGAAAGCATCATCACTGGTGTTTTGTATTTGCTGGACATATCAGTTAATATTATGACATTCCTGTATAGCTATTATTGGTTTTCATAGGTTCATATTCGTTCACTAGGCTAACGACTACAAGGGCCATTTTAACCCTAGCCATGTATCCCAAAACCCTTGATAAGTGTAAGTGTGGACCTGGGAGATGAACCATTTACAGGTTACCTGTGTCCATTACAGACATAGGTGCCAAACAAGGGATGAATTTCTGGTTTCCCATTCAATTGTCCTCCAAGTTGCACTTGAATTGGGTTAGGAAGGAACTCTGCTTCACATGGATGGGGAGCCTGTTCCATAGATTGGGTAGTCTCTGGGATACATAACTGTCTGTCCAGCAGGTCCTAGTTATATCACAGGCAAAGTTTAAGACTTTAGAATGGATAATTCCGGTGCTGTTTGTTTTGTGAATATGCAGGCGGTCCATCAGAGTGGGGTCTGACAATGTCCTGTATGCCAGGTATAGAGCTCCCCTCAAAAGCCTGTAGGAGACCAAACACAGGGATAGAGCCTTGAGGCAGTCTGCATAGGACATTTTACTTATGCTCTGTCTTCTTTTAGTGAAGAACCTCTGTGAATGTTTCTGTTGTTGGATATGCCTGGTTAGGTACATACCAAAGGAGGACATTGTACTCAATGATAGGTCTGATGACTGATGAATACAGTGAAACAATGACTTCCTTGGACTTAAGTTCATAGGTTCATAGGTAGGTATTAGGCTATTGGCCCTAGGGCCTATATAAGCCTAGCCAAAAAGGTACCCTGGCTTTAGCCACCCAAGAAAACTATTTTCCTGTGCCCGTCGAGCAGATCCACAGAAGTGATCCCTGGGGTGTATTTCCTATCTCCCATCCAATCATCAAGATTTTTCTTGAAGAGTCTAATGAGGAGCTTTGTTTGATATAAATAGGTAGTTTGTTCCAGAGTATGGGAAGTCTCTGGGACAGAAATCTATCCCTCCATCATGTTCTGTTTATTGTGGTGGCAAGGTTTAGGTCCCTAGAGCATGTAGCTCAAAGGGATTGGGATTTCTTTATGTGGAGCATGTCCAACAGCTCTGGGTTTGATATAGCTTTGTATGTTAGGCAGAGATCACCTCTGAGTAGGCGATATGCGATGTAGTAAAGCTGGAGTTTTTTGAGACGGTCTGCGTAGGATATCTGTTTGAGGTCGGTAATCCTCTTTGTGAGGTATTTCTGCAGCCTTTCAGGTTATTGTTGTAGATGTCTTGTGAGATACATACCAAAAGGGGCATTGTACTCTATAATGGGTCTAATGAGTGATGAGTAGAGGGGAACAATGATCTCTTTTTTCCTGGCTGAGAACCCTTTTGTGATGAGGTGTGTCACATAGAAGAATTTCCTGACTACTGTGGTGATATGATTATCAAAGAAGAGACTACTGTCCACCTGTATCTCAAGGTCTCTTATCACACTTTTGGTGTTAAGTAGACTACCACCTATGTGGTAGTTCATGGGTACAGAGTTTTTACCAAAAGAGATGACAATGCACTTTTTGGCACTGAGCTTGAGGCCATGGCTTTGACACCAGGCATCTGTCTCAGTGAGGCCCTTTTGTAGGATGCCCACATTGTTAGGAGTTCCAATTATGGCTCCTAGTTTGCAGTCATCTGTGAACTTCATTAGCCAAAGACCTTCTGTGTTAGCCTGTACTTCTGAGAAGTAGATACCAAACAGGAGAGGACCCAGAACTGAACCCTGTGGTACTCCACTTGTCACTGGACTGAAGTCAGATTTGGAGTTTGTTACTTTCACAGTGTGGGTTCTGTCAGTGAGCCTGTTGGTAACCCATCTTGTGACATAGGGATTTATATCTAGTTTAGTGAGTTTATCTATAATTCCAGAGTGGGGGATGCTGTTGAAAGCCTTGGCGAGATCTAGATAGGCTGTGTAAACCATCTTACCCTCATCTATGGCTTTGGTGACTGCTTCAAAGAAGTCTATCAGGTTTAGGAGACATGATCTACCTTTTACAAACCCGAACTGGGTAGGGTCCAGAGTTTGGAGATTACCAATGTCATTGTTTATAAGTTCCATGATGATATGTTCCATAGCCTTGCAGACCAGGCTTGTCAGGCTAATGGGGCGGTAGTTCCCGGGGTCTGTGGTGGCTCCCTCTTTGTGGAGTGGGATAACCGTTGCTGTGTGCCATTCACTGACCACAAAGCCTGAGGTGAGGCTATGATTGAACATGGTACTTAGGTAGGGTGCCAAATTGTTCCGTAGTTTGTGTAGGACCCAGCCTGGGATATTGTCAGGTCCTATGGATGCTGTGTTCTTGGCTTTGGAGAGTGTGGTTTTTTACCTATGCAGCCGTGATTACAGGAACTTTGCATTCTTCCAATATAGAGATAGGCCCTTTAGGGGGTGAGAGGGGGTAAAGTTAGCACTGAACCTATCGGCCAGGATGTTGGCAATATCAGTTGGTTCTGTATATCTAGTGCCATTGTGCTGTAACTCAGAGTAGATCTGAGTGTTGCCATTGAGATTCTTGACATAGCTATAGAATGCTTTGTGGCTGTCTTTAAAATCAGTGGTGATTTTGTTTTCATAACTAGCTTTGGAGGATTTTATGAGGTATCTCAGCTTTTTACTGAGGCTGACCAGGGAGTTCCTCCAATCATGGGATTTTACTCTTTTTTGCAACAGTTTCTTTCTTCTGTTGTAGAGTTTGCTTATGGCAGGGGACCACCAGATTGGCTTCCTTTTTTGGAGGATAGCATCTTGGTTCTGTTAGGGATTGCATGATCCATGCAGTCGTGCAAGTGCTTATAAAGTGCATTTGTGTAGGATTCAGCAGTTGTACCTCTACTGTCCATCTGCAAGGGTGTCGTGAAGTTTGCCACTTATGTCTTAAGAAGCGTGAAGTTGGCTTTGGAGACATTTTTTACAATGGTTTCCCTAATGGGGGTGGGGGTGGGATGTAGATGTCTAGGGTGATTAGCTTGTGATCGGATCTGACCAACAAGGAATTGACCTCTGGTGTGGAACACCAGTTGCCCATGTTGGTAATGACCAGGTCTAGGATATTGTTGCCCCTGATGGGGGTGTGGATAAATTGATTCAAGGCGTTGGAATTTATGAATTCCAGTAAATGTTGAAGAAAAGAGTTGGTGCATGAGTAGTTTTCCCAGTTAATGGTGGGGTAGTTGAAACCATCCATTATTAGGGTGTTAGTTTGTACCCTAATATTTTCCAGTGTGTCAAGAAATGAGGAGTGGGAATCCTGGGGCATGGTGGGGGATCTGTTGCAAGCTAGAATTTGGATTGCAATCTTGCCCAGAGTTAGTTGCACTTGGATAATCTCGGATGCATTATGCTGAGCAACTATCCTGGAGGTGTGGATATTCTTAATGAATATGTACATACCTCTGCCTTTAGTGTTTTGGTCCAGGTTAGGTGGCCGAAAGATGTGGTATGAATTATAGCCTGGTAATGTAGAGGTGCTCTCTGGAGCCTTGAACCAGGTCTTTGTCACTGCACAGATGTCGATGTTCTCCATTTTAAGGAGTGCCTTGAGTGAGTGCATTTTGAGGTTTAGACTTCTAGCACTGAGTAGCATTACCTTCAGATTTTGCTTGCTTGTACCTGCTACGGTGGTAAGTTTGTCATTTGAACCTTGCCTAAAAAAGGCACTATAGGGGTGGGAACAGCCTTGGCCAGTATCCAGAATCCCAAGGGTGACAGGTGCAGGCCATCTCTGGCAAAGCATCGTGGTCTGTCGATCATGTCATCCCAGGCAGACAGATACTGGATCTCCATAGAATGACACCAGTATCTTAGCCAATTGTTGAAGTCAATCATTTTGTCCTTGTACTGTGGTATCATTCTGGGTGATGGCAGGATGCTACTCAGGGCTAGGGTCATACCTGCCTGGGCTACAAGATTGGACAGCTCCTCCATGTCTCTTTTCATGTCGTCCAGGAGGATATGTCTCAGGTCATTCACACCAACATGCACAATGACAGAGTCATATTTGTACTTGTTGTGGAGTGACCTGAGTGCATGTATTATGTGGCAGATCATGGCACCCGATAGGCAGCTGACAGTAACTTTCTCCTTGTTTAGCCTGGTGAGTGGAACATCGGTGTGCCTGACTATAGTCACCTATGACTAAAGTGTTGGGTACATTGTTATGCCTTATGGGCTGTGGTTCAGTGGCACACTGAGTTTGTGGGCTATGTGTCATTTGGGTTGTGTTGGGGGGTGGAGGTTGCTTGTGTTTCTGCTTTGGAGGTCCCTGTTGCTTGGGCACATTTTTATTGAGAGCCTCCGTGAATTTAGGTGTGTGTTTTATGTTTCTATGTATGTGTTTTGGTGGTGTAAGTTTTGAGGGACTATGTGATGAGTGTGGTGTGGTGCAAGTGTTTACCCTCTCCTCTTGACTGTCTAGTACAGTCTTGGATGAAGACAGCTTTGGTTCCAGTTTGGTTATATAAGTGCATCTCTCACAGGTTGTAGTGTTAGGGGATAGGAAGAGAGAGTTGTCTGTGTACATGAGGCAATTACTGCACTGCCCCAAGATGCCCAGATTCATCAGGTAGACAGGAGAAAACACCGGGAGCTGACTCTTAGACATGCCTGGATAGGTGCTTATTTATTAAATACTAAAACATGTTTTCCTCTAGACATCTGTTTATTCATTATAGTATTTCTAGGTGACAGGTTGATCACATACCTTTGGTACTGCTCCTGAGTCTATCCTAGCCCAAGGTTATATATTTCTGATGTTCACTGTAGCCAGCCATTGCATGGGTAAACAAAGTCTGGTCTGTTTCTATTTGTGTCTGCTTAATTGTTATGTTAATTAAGTGCTGAGTGTATGTGCAGTGTGCCCCCCCTAGCCAGTGCCATGGCTTATTGTGTCTGCTTCTGTCGGCAGTGATCATCCTCTGCTGCTGTGTCCTCATCGGTAGCCTCATCTGTATCAGCAGCTACTGTGTGTGGTGCTGGGAACTGTGATCTTTATACTGGGACACCTGCTGCAACTGTATTCTGTATATAATGTTATGTAAGATAGCACAGAAGGTCGGTATTTTTGCAGAAGTGGAAGGATCATAATGCAGGTTACCGCCAGATGTATCCAGATAGTGGAACCATTATTTGAGCAGCCCAAATACATATTGTGTGAGATTTCTAGTCTGTGTGTGCACAGTGTTGTAACCTCCCTCATTGGGGTTGTGTGAGTTTCTCGTAGGAGTCATGAGTCAATGTTCTAGACCATATCCATTCCCACTAGATGACCTTGTAGGAAGTCACACCTTGCAAACCTTAGGTACAGACCACAGGCATGCCATATGTAGGAGTCATGGAAAGTTCCTTGGTGGCCTGCACACACACATTATAGATGACATTGTGTGCATTACAGACCACTAAGCAGTTGATGGAGTGATAACCTTTTTCTGATCCATGCCTCCGCCCCAGTTCACCAAGTGGGGCTTTTATTTCAACATGGTGCGGTCTATGGCTTCCAGTATCACAGAGAAATGGGCTATGGCATAGAAAATGTGCCTGATACTAGCTGTCTCCTCTAGAGTATGTGGATACCAGATATGCTCTGCCACACAATGCAGTATTTGCATTGTGGAACTGGTGCACTATTCTTGAAAAAGAATACTGTCTATGAAACACCGACTGTGTCCTCTGCAGTTTGCTGAAAAGTCTGTGTAACTAAAATATGTACAACTATACATATGTTAGTATCCACAGGGATGGGTTCCCCATGATTCCAATGGGTCCTGAGTTGGGGCCGGCAGATGTTTGCTGATATTCTGCTGATAACCCCTGTTTTGCAGCCGGACGCTATGTGTACTTTGGTTTCCTGAACTGCAAGTTCCTTGCTGTTCATTGTGCACACGAGTTAAGCTGGATGAGTAAGCATTCATGAATCCTGTCTGTTTTCCTCCCATGTTCCAAAGACATGCAGTAGGTGGACTGGACATGGGTCTGAGTGTATGTGTGTATATGTTACAGAACAATGACCATTACAGGGATAGCCATGTGGGGGTCTACTTCATAACACTGAAATTTCATAATGTTGAATTTCATAACATTGAAAATTCAAAACACTGAAAACCCAAAACATTAAGAACTCAGAACATTGAAAGTATGCTTCATAACATTGAAAACTACATTGCACAAGTAAATAAGATCCCCTCCACCTGCAACAACACCTAACTAACAAACACACTTTCTATTACATTTCTGCAGGGGGCATGCCCCTCTGCATCCCCACCCCCCTCCACCTACAACAAGTACAACAATAACAAATTTCAATGTTATGACGTAGACCCATATATATATATATGTATATATATATATATATATATATATATATATATATATATATATATATATATAGGTTTACTATCATAATATCGAAAGTTATAATAAAATGTGTACGTAATAGCGAATTGTTTTGCCAAACGTACACATTTTCGTATGGCCCTAATGTCGAAAACAAGTGATAATTGTCGAAAATGTCACTCGCGACATTTCCGAAAATCAACAGCACTCCCACCCATCCCGTAACTCCCTACCTACCTAGCCTAAACTCACAGTTATGCAGGGGGGCAAGCGAATTGTTTCGCCAAACGTACACATTTTCGTATGGCCCTAATGTCGAAAACAAGTGATAATTGTCGAAAATGTCACTCGCGACATTTCCGAAAATCAACAGCACTCCCACCCATCCCGTAACTCCCTACCTACCTAGCCTAAACTCACAGTTATGCAGGGGGGCAAGCCCCCCTGCACCCCCCCACTCCCCCCCAACTTAATATTCCAACTCCAACATCGCACTACAGTGAGGAAAGGGATGTATTTCCCTAACCGCACTGTACCGCGATCCCATCACATGAGCAAACGTTATAATTGCGAATGCACAGTCCATTCGCAGTGATAACGTTCGCTCACATCACCTGCCAAACTATGAAGTATTCGAACATATGTTGTTCGAATACTTCATAGCCGTGCAATTGCACGTCAGCATTTTGATAGTAAACCTATATATATATATATATATATATATATATATATATATATATATATATATCTATATATATATATATGTATATATATATATGTGTGTGTGTGTGTGTGTGTGTGTGTGTGTGTGTGTGTGTGTGTGTGTGTGCTTGGATTGTTTTTTCCTATTAATTTCAAAGAAATTTGGTAATTGTAATAATCAAGGGTGTCACTTGGGTAATTTTCTACTCTAGTTATGAGATTTGCTTTAATTTTTTAATAACATCAGCTAATTTCTTGGTATTTTTAGTACAATTCATTGAGGGTTACATTGAAATACAGTAGCTTTATAGTTCAGTCTTATTTTTATCTAGTTACAATTTCATATTCAGTTATATTCTGTTTAGATTAATTGTTATGTAGAGTTTTATGTTTCAGTATGTTTTGCAGTAATGGCATTTTCTGATTAGCTGATTGTGGTCCATGTGTTATTTTATTTTATTCTAATATCTTGCCATTTTTTTCTTTTCATTTTAAAATGTTAAGTTTCATTCCAATGGTTTCATTTACCCGGGCAATATTGTTGGGTGGGGGGGTCTGTGTGTGCATTTTATATTTCCAATGTGTGAACTTTCTTTTTTTTTTTGATTGCAGCAAAATTTTCTTGAATGATGATATGGACAGATTGGTGATAAATAATGACGCAGATGGATTAGAAATTAATGCTTGATGACATTGATAGAATGGTGGTAACATATTTATACTTTAAATTCAGATTTAAGTTTTAAACAGCCATTTTATCAGTGTCCAGTGTGTGTGTGTGTGTGTGTGTGTGTGTGTGTGTGTGTGTGTGTTTACTAATTAGGAATAACAGGCTGTGCTAGGTGTATGACTGCATGCAGCATGTGGTCAGTATCAATCACTGAACGAGACGTTTTTTTCACTATTGATAAGAGATTACTTGTTCCTTTACTTCACTTTGTTTCCACTCATGCATGGCATGTGACATATTATTCTCTGTTGGTAACTTGATATCAGCAATGCTTCTGTTGTCTGACTCGTGTAAAACTTGCAAAAGTAATTTAAAATGTATAAATATTTACCTGTAGCAAGAATTTCCTAGTCCTATGGCTGATGCAGACTGTTTTAGTAACTCACACTGGAATGATCTTCAGCTGGTGATATGATGTCACACACAAACTATGCTCCTGCATTGTGTGTTAAAAGCACAGCTTTCAAGGTAACACTACATTCTTTAAATGAATTTTACCACTTGAAGAAAAGTAAAAATAAAGCTGTGCCTAAGGTTGCACATGACATCCTCACATTTCTGTGTATCGCTACAGTGCAGGTAATTCACTTGTCTTCACAGAAGCCATGATCCATCACCTGAATTTTTGCTGCTAAGATTGATTACTTGGATGAACTTGTGGTAAAGCCATAGTAGTGTTACATAATGCTTATTTGCAAATATTTATTATGTGTAAAAGAACTACACTTTATAGTCAGGAGTTTTCTTTCATTTAGGTTATAACTCGTAGTTTAAACAGCTGTTATTAGTGCATTATGACTTATCTCACTACTTAGTAAATATCTATGCATCATTTGGGGACTTGATAAATGCTGGAACTACAGTATGTAGAAAAAGTGAAACGTGCATACGTGCCTCATTATTTTGTGCATTTCACTATAGATAGAGTACTGTAGGTGACATGTTATCCTTCAAATTGCCTGTAGATGTGTATGCAGTATATGAAGGACAATATGCATTTTGTGATAGGCCACCCTCCCCCTTTTCAGACTGTGTTTCAATGCTTTGCTTCCATTGGTTGTTATGATAGGATCCAGTGTCCCCATGACTTTGTAAGGGATAAAGTTAATTACTGGAAAACTGGATGGATGGTTGGATGGAGTACCAGTAAATATCATTACGAGTCCTTGTGGTCTGATGTTTCCTTTATGTAGAGCTGTAGATTAGGCTGCAAATAGCATCCTGGTGACCTCCGCTGTATCTGCTATCCTTCATGCACTAGAATGTATCATAATCCACATAGTGCAGCTTAAGTCTCTGCTGCTCTGTTCAGTGAAAACAACAGAAACACACCTTATATAACACAGCATCACCTATTAACCCCCCTCAAAGGCAGAAATTCTTATGTAGGCTTTAAAAAGGCTGCTGAAACAGGTAGAGACATATTCTGATACAACTCCCATGAACACAGATGCCAGGAACGTAAAGCAAAAAAAAAAACCTCTCAGAAGTAGAAAAGCTTAGAAATCCTAAAAAATAATCCATTACATCTCCTCCGGTTATCTTCCACTATCTTCTTTTCTGCTCATCAGTATATTCATATGGTCATCAGTTATGGATAAACCCAGTATATTATTAAAATGCGCATTTTTTAAGTTAAGCTATGACAAGTAAAATTCATAATACTCTTCTTTGTTGTTTTGTATTTTAATCATTTCACTGTGATGATAAACCTTTTTTTTTTTGTTCATAAAGGTATAGAATAAGGGACAAACCAGAACTTAAGGAACAGTTTCATGAGATGCTGAAATCACTCCCTACTACTTACACTGCTCAGACAAAGTCCCAGTACCGTGAGCTGATTGACATTTATGGGACTCACTACATTCGTAAAGTAGAGTTGGGCGGAAGAGTGAAAGATGTCACTGCTGTCAAAACTTGTGAAGTTGCGCTTGATGGTATGACAAATGATGAGGTGAAGGACTGCCTGGGAGTTGAAGCACATGCAGTCTATGGTCCTGTCAAAGCATCAGCCAAATACAACAAGTGTAATCAGCTCAAGAGGAAAAACTTAGATTCTGTAAATTTTTCAGAGAAATATAGTGAAAGAATATCTGACATCATAGGAGGGAATATCTTTGAAACTGCTGATTTACTGTTTCTATCTCCAAATGACAAGTCTGCCTTTCAAACATGGCTTCCTTCTCTGCCGGAGCACCCCGGTATTATACATTATTCTCTTTCTCCTCTTAGCAAGCTTGTATACTTTGATGAAACAATCAAAAACAACCTGGCAAAAGCCATCACTGAATATATTACAGAGAAAGCCATTGTAAAAAGGTGCCCCCCTTGCATGAAGGGATCATACTCTAGCTCAGTAGATAAGTGTAGCTGTACGTGTCATGGCAATGCTGAAGTATCTGTAACATGTTGCCCTAAAAACAAGGGTACTGCAGAGTTCAAAATGGTGATTGAAAGAGCATTTAACCTATATGGGGATGTAGGGGGATATACTGATGGTTTTGTAGTAGTTACCTTTGGTTCAAAGGAAGCAAGAACCCCAAACATAGACAATAATAATAATCCTCAGTGGTATTATACAGTTGATTTTGGCCATGTCAACCTACAATTGGGAAAAAGGGTTAAGATCGCTGTCTATGATACTGATCCATATGAAGATGACCTTCTCGGTGAATGTATCATACCTGTGTTAAATACAGAAAAGTCTGAGAAACATACATGCTATCTTAATCATGGGAGAATTGAATTTACGATATATGTAAGATGTGTCCCATATTTGAGAGGGAGTCATTGTTCACAGTATGCACCTCCTTCAAGAATATCTGAGTTAGAAAATCAACTAAATGCCAGTCTTCTCCACCCAAGTATAAACTAAATGCTTCCAGGGAACACTGTGCTTGTCCCAAAGCCTTTCACCTGCTGCACCCATTAAAAAACTGTCATTTTATAACTCAAAGGAAAAAATATTGTTTTCTCAAAAGACATACTACCTAATTCAATATCTGAGATAGAAACATAGACGTGTAGACATTGATAGCAGAAGGAAGTCTGTGGTACACACCCTGTACATTTTTAGTGCCTAAGACTAGTTGGCTGTCCCAGCAATTAACTGCTTTCTTCTTGTTACACAGACTTCTAATTGTGACTTACTCTTATACCACCTGCTCGAGACTTGTATCAGTTCTAGTTTTCTCATTTAAGTGACTCTACTGCTAGATTCTTCTGTGGTTCCACCGCTCTTTCAGTGAAGTATTGCTTCTTCTCATAAGCATAGTCAGACATATGCCATGTGTACCACAACATGTATTTTTAAAGCTAATTTATTTTTTCCTTATTTTCTGCACACACTTCACATGCATTTCTGTTGAACATTAAGCCTTTGCAATCAGTCTTCAACCATTTTTTTCCTGCATTTGGTGTCCTTAATATGGAGGTGAGAGCCAGCTGGAGGAGGCCTTTATCCAAGCAGCAGCAGAGGTTGTTTATATCCTCCATTACATTGCAGCAATAAGATCATTTATATAGAGACACTACCCTTGCCCTGAAGCTCCAAGTCACTTTGGCCTTCAATGTGAGAAAAAAAGTCTTTTAAACTAAATCAGTAAAACATAATTTTTTGCTTTATTTGTTTTCTTTAAATCATTTTTTTCACATTTAAACTGTCCCATCATAACAGTAAATGCCACAAATGTTATACTGCAGATAAACTACAATGAAATAGTAGCACTGCATGTAGCCTGCTTTGACAGATAAATGTGGCAGCCTCAGTGATGCACTGCATGTAGCCTGCTTTGATGGCTAGATGTGGCAGCCTCAGTGATGCACTGTATGTAGCCTGCCTTTGATGGATAGATGTGGCAGCCTCAGTGATGCACTGTATGTAGCCTGCCTTTGATGGATAGATGTGGCAGCCTCAGTGATGCACTGTATGTAGTCTGCCTTTGATGGATAGATGTGGCAGCCTCAGTGATGCACTGTATGTAGCCTGCCTTTGATGGATAGATGTGGCAGCCTCAGGGATGCACTGTATGTAGCCTGCCTTTGATGGATAGATGTGGCAGCCTCAGTAATGCACTGTATGTTCATAGGTTCATAGGTTCATGGGTGTGTATTAAGCTAATGGCCCTGGAGCCTTTAAAAGCCTAGCCCATAGGATTACCCTGGCATCATGCCACCCGACCTAAGTTCCCAGTGCCTCTGTTGAGTAGAGCCACTGGAGTGATCCCTGGGGTGAATTTGTTATTTCCCATCCACTCAACAAGATTTCTCTTGAAGAGGGCCAGTGAGGTGCTCTGTTTGACATGTATGGGAAGTCTATTCCATAGCATGGGCAATCTCTGGGTTATGAACCTGTCCCTCAAGCATGTTCTGTTGATTGTGGTAATGAGGTTGAGGTGTCTGGAGGGTGTGGTGTGCAGGGATTGGGATTTCTTTAGATGTAGCATTTCTAACAGAGTTGGGTCAGACATGGGTTTGTATGTCAAGCAGAGATAGCCTCTAAGTAGATGATATGAGACAGAGAATAGTTGGACTTTTTTGAGTCTGTCCATATAGGATAAGTGTTTAAGGACTAGGATCCTCTTTGTGAGGTACTTTTGCAGCCTCTCCAGTTGTTGCAGGTGCCTAGTGAGGTACACATTGATACACAAAAACATTCTCGGAGGCTCTCAATAAGAATCTGCCCAAACAACAGAGACCTCTAAAGCAGAAATGCAAGCAACCCCACCCTCAACACATCCCAAAAGATACATAACACGCAGACCCAGTGTGCCACTCAACCACAGCCCATAAGGTAAAACAACATGACAAACACATTAGTCATAGGTGTCTCTATAGTCAGATACACTGATATTCCACTCACCAGAATAGACAAGGAGAAGGTTACTGTTAGCGGCCTGTCGGGTGCCAGAATCTGCCACATACCCCATGCACTTAGGTCACTCCACAACAAGTATAAATATGACTCAGTCATTGTCCATGTTGGTGTGAATGACATGAGACGTACCTCCCTCAACTACATGAAAAGAGATATGGAGGAGATCTCTGATCTTGTAATCCAGGCAGGTGTGACCCTAGCCCTGAGTAGCATCCTACCTTCACCCAGAATGATACCTCAGTACAAGGACAAAATGATTGACTTCAACAATTGGCTAAGCCTCTGGTGTCATTCTAAGGTGATCCAATATCTGTCTGCCTAGGACGACATGGTCGACAGGCCACGATGCTTTGCAAGAGCCGGCCTGCACCTGTCGCCGTTGGGATTCAGGATACTGGCTAAGGCTCTTGCCATCCCAATAGTGCCTATTTTAGGTACGGTTCAAATGACAAACCCACCACCGTAACAGATTCAGGCAAGCAACAACTGATGGTAATGCTACTCAATGCTGGAAGTCTAAGCCTCAAAATGCACTCACTCGAGACACTCCTTAAAATGGAGAACATTGATATCTGTGCAGTGACTGAAACCTGGTTCAAGGCTCCAGAGACCACCCCTGCATTACCAGGATATAACTCATACCATACCTTTTGGCTGTCTAACCAAGGGCGGAGGTGTATCCATATTCATTAAGGATATCCAACCTCCGGACTAGTTGCCCAACATAATGCATCCAAAATTATCCAAGTGCAACTAACTCTGTGCAAAACTGCAATCTGTATTGTAGCTTTCTACAGATCCCCCACCATGCCCCAGGATTCCCACTTGTCTTTGCTTGATATACTGGAAAATATTAGGGTTCAACCAAATACCCTAATAATGGACGATTTCAACTACCCCACTATTAACTGGGAAAACTACTCATGTACTAACTCCTTCACCCAATGCTTTCAAGAATTCATAAAGTCCAATGCCCTGGATCAACATATCCACAGCCCCACCAGGGGCAATAATATCCTAGACCTAGTCATTACCAACATGAGTGACCGGTGTTCCTCACCTGAAGTCAACTCCTCATTTGTCAGATCCAACCACAGTTTAATCACCATTGATATCCACATCCCACCCCCACCCCCATTAAGGAAACCACTGTAAAAAAATTTCTCCAAAGCCAACTTCATGCTTCTTAAGACACACATGGCAAACCTCACGACACCCATGCAGATGGGCAATACAGTTAAGACTGCCAAATCTTTTACAAATGCACTCTATATGCATTTACATGAGTGCATGAATCGTGCTATCCCTAGCACAACCAAGACACTATCCTCCAAAAAAAGGAAATCAATCTGGTGGTCTCCTGCTATAAACAAACTCTACAACAGAAGGAAGAAACTGTTGCAAAAGAGTAAAATCCCATGAATGGAGAAACTTCCTAGTCAGCCTCAGTAAGAAGTTGAGATCCCTCATAAAATCCTTCAAAGCCAGCTATGAAAACAATATTGCCACTGACTCTAAGGACAACCACAAAGCATTCTATAGCTATGTCAAGAATCTCAGAGGCAACACACAGATTTGCTCGGAGTTACGGCACAATGGCATGAAAATTATGGGACCAACTGATATCGCCAACATCCTGGCTGATAGGTTCAGTGCAACTTTACCCCCCTCACCCCCTAAAGGGCCCATATCCATACCAGACGAATGCAATTCCCCTGCAATCACAGCTGAGCAGGTAAAAACTGCACTCTCCAAAGCCAAGAACACAGCATCCATGGGACTGGACAACATCAC
>NC_056744.1:1586001745-1586126745 GCF_019279795.1 Protopterus annectens
ACTAGATATGAGATGGCATTCTTTTCCTAGATGCACGCAAGCACTTTCAAACACTCACTGCACATACACTTAAGGCAAATTAGAGAATCGCCATTTCACCTAACTGCATGTTTCTGTTATGTCGGAGGAAGTTAGAGCAGGTGCTAAAAACCCCTACAGATACAAGAAGAGCATTCAGAGTGCAAAAAAAAGGCAGCCCAGCCATGAAATGAATTAGCAAACCAACATTTGTGAGGCTTTACCCTGAGTTCAAACCATGAATATTTATCAGTGGAACGTAATATGTAAAATGGCAAATATCTATCTATCTATCTATCTATCTATCTATCTATCTATCTATCTATCTATCTATCTATCTAATCTATCTATCTATCTATCTATCTATCTATATCTATCTATCTATCTATCTATCTATCTATCTATCTATCTATCTATATCTATATATCTATCTATCTATCTATCTATCTATCTATCAATCAATCTATCTATATATCTATCTATCTAAATAAGCCTATTTGCTGCTAGTAAACTATAGTGGCTCTCTCCAAATATTCTCAGACTATTAATATCATGAGAAAAACTGAAAATATCTTTGACATATAGAATAAAAATAATATAGGCAGCTATATTCAAAATACTGACTCTGATGTGATAAAATAACAATGACATTTATTTAAAGACTTTCTAAATTATGCTGGTAGTATTTTTTGAAAAATGTTGATTTTTATCCTGGAAAATAATACTATAAGCTCTATGAACCTTTTGTATTTCTGCAATTGCCATTTCAGTTCTCTAGAGCTGAGCTGGTTGAATATTCTGCTGCTGAGATAAGCCTGTTTTTTTCTGAATAAACTAATCTGTATATTAAAATAAGACAACAACTCAAGTCTACATTCCTGATTAAAAAGTGGGAGGCTTATCATGCTGTGAAATCTTGAATCTGTACAATGCTCAGGTGACTTGAACGCAAGAGCTTAGTCCATATTGCTAGTTGTAGAACAGCTGACATGGCATGTTGTTTGCTCATCTGGCATTCTCAAAGAGATGTTTTACCTTCCCATGCATGTATGTTATTTATGCTGTAAGTGATGTGCCAAATACTATGATTTTTTTTTTGTATGCTTATAGCTGCAATCACAAAATTATGTTTCAGACAATAACGTATATACAACAAAGCATTCTGGGTAATCAGAAGCAAGTTACTTTTTGAGAAGTCACTTACTTGCATTGCTTTTTCATTACTACAACATAAATAAGTTAATTCTCAAAGTAAGACATTCCGTCTGAAGCACACAGTAAAACTTCTCTGTTGTTGCACTTAGAATGGAAATATAGTATCCTATATAATAATTTAGGTATTGTGGGTTCTGTCTGTTCTAGTGTAGTGATATTATGTTGCAGCTCCAGGGAAATTTTCAGGTAGCCTGCCTTAGCCACAAACATAAAAAACAACATACTTTTTGTATCAAACTGTATAAAATGATATTCTACTTTGCAATTATGCTATTTCCATCTTATTGAGGGTCTTAATTTGTGACAAAAAAAGTGAAAGAAAGAAAGTTATTAATTCTGATAGCCTAGGAGTACTAAATGAAAGATGTTCTTCCTGACTGCAACAACTGATGTGCAGAACAATAATTTAACTAGTCATGTTGCTTTGTATGCGTATTCATAACAAATCAGGACAAATCAACCAACACCCTGCATCCAACTCTCTATGTATTCTTGTAAAATAAAGTCACAATGTTGTCAGAGAATGAAAAGAAAAGAAATTAATATATCAGCTTTCAGAACACCAGCTCCATGTATCATATGCTAATACTGTCATGAACGAAGACAAATAAATGAGAAGAAAAGCTGGAAAACAACGTTCTTAGAACATTAGTAATGTTTCAGTTTATATTATTAGTATTTAATTAGTATCATGTGCTGTGCTTATTGCTATATTAACTTGGCTTGTAAGAAATCAGTTATGCAAAAAATGATATTAACAACTGCTTATGAATGGAATAAAAGACTGCAGCAAACCACACAGGTATATATTGAATTATTTCCTGACTGTGACTGTGATACTTGCAGCTCAAACTATATGCTTCACGGGCATGACCACCACAAATTTTGTTTTTAGAGATGAAATCTGTATAATCTCCCTTTACATGAAGTTTTCTGCATGTGATCCTTTGAAAACACATTGAGGTCAGCTTGTTTAGACATTCATAATTGAAGTAATGGATAAGGGATGGCTGCACATTAAATAAGTATGAAGTCACAAAGAGAGTGTGTACATTAAAAGAGTATGAGGCATGCCTCGTGGGTGTCCTACATAATGAGAAATGAAAATATTTTAATGTGCAAGTATGTACCAATGTATACCCAAAAGGAGTTTTAGATTAGTACAGGCTCTTCTATAGGCTTTGAAAGTGAGAAATTATAAAAGCAAAGCATACACCCATGTCGGTCCAAAACAAATTTAATCCATATACAGTTATACACAGTTCAGCGCTTTGCTTTCGTCCCTGGAACAGGAACTTCATAACAACAAGTAAAAAACATTTCTTAGTCGCATCCTATTTAAAAACCACACCAAAGAGGGACATGATACAAATCAAAAAAAGAAAATTAAGACTCTATTCACCCTACCAGGTTCACAAATTAATTTAAAACAATTAAAAAATCTCCATACCAAGCTCCATAAAGTAATGTACACCAGACTCCAGGGTGCATGGTTTGCTTATGAAGATATTTTTTCACCCTCTTGAGCACCATTTTGTGTTTGCATGGTTCAATGTGAGAATTTAATTTGATGATCTGACTGTGTGATGGTGCATGTACATATGTAATATATCATAGTTTGACCTCTTTCATTCTTTAGCCCTTTTAGTACTGCATCATTATTACAGTCACTGTAATAACTATGTTTGCTCAGTTCTTTCAGAACTTTTATTGGTAAAGTTCCTGAACAGTTCTACCTATCGCACAAAGCTCTGTGTCTGTGGTCTGAGGAAATAAGTCACTTGAAACCATCCAACATCTGGGACAATATTCCTCTCTTTTGGTGTGCTATTCTCAGTTCTGCAAGACTGGGGAATTACGCATTTAGAAATTCTGAGTTTACAGAAGTTCTTACCACTAAGATTTTGAAAAGTATTCTAAAATTTAAGTCGACAAGGAAATGGAGAAAGGAGATTTTGCCAATAGGTATGACTACGACTAGGGATACAGAAAATAGGCAACATGGGGCTGGAATTTACTGGAGAAAACTGGCAATGAATCCAAGGTATTGGCAGAAAATAACAAAAGAGGTAAAAGTAATAGAGTGGGATCAGTTCAAGAAGAATTTTGGATTGCAGGTTAGAGTCTAGAACATAAGCTGCTGATAAAAAGATATAATTAGTAGGGTGTACAAATATCGAAAGATAACTACAAGAACCAATCAGAAGATGTTAGAAAAGATTGGGAAGAGAGACTGGAAAAGCAATGTGCAAGGGAAAAATGGGAAGACCATTGTATGGCTTTTGAGTATGCATTAAAGTCCAGAAGGTTTAGGAGTTTTGCTTGGAAGTATTTGCATAGGTATTTTTATACCCCAAACAGACTTCAAAATATTTTTCCTCGTGTATATAGCAAATGTCGGAGGTGTGATGGGGAAGAAAGGAATAATTGGGAACATGTTTTTTGACAGTGTAATGAGATAGTAGATTAAAATAATCCCCACAGAGTAGTCATTTAGAACTATTGGGGAAGCAAATGGGTGTAACTAAGAAATTTATTCTTTTGAGCAGGGACACAGGATCTCAGACATAGAAGCCTTTATTAAATTTATATCTGTTGGCTGCCAAAGAAGCAATACTAGAAAATGACAGTCACAATCTAAACCAACTGTATTTGAAGTATTGAAAATTGAAAAAGAGATAAAAGAACTGGAAGAGGAATCTTTAGAAAAAGGAAGTTGTGTAATGTTGGACTGAATGACAATTGTTATAAATAAAGAACACAAATGTAATGTACAACATATGTAAATGAAAAAAATGTTAATAAGGTTTGTTTTCTTTTATGTTAATGTATGTGTGCTTGTGTTTTAACTGACAATTTAATAAAGGTGCGAAAAAAGTTTTGAAGCATATCTCCACCAAAGCACAAAAACTAAAAACAAAATTAAAGTGAAATTATGCAAGCTGGTAATTTTACTATATATTGGAAGCAAAATTATGATAATTTATTTTGCCATTTCAAAAACTGATTTTTATTTTTTTTTTGCTAAATGGATGTTTCCTTTGAGCATATGTGTTATAGGATCTTAGGAAATGCAAATTGAGACACATGACCATTTATGTCTTACCTATCCTCACCCTCTTACTGAACTACCCTACCTCAAGAAAAGCAAAGCAGGACTTTTCTGTTATAAATTTATGGGTACTCATCCAACTATCCACGATTAATATGAAACATGCTAGGGTGTCACTCTGTTTAACTTACAGAGAAGTCTGTTCCAGAGGTTGGCTAGGTATTTGGTAATAGCATTTTCTCTCCAGTGCACTGTGTTCATGTACTTGTGGAAATTTAAGTCTCTTATTCTGATGTTAGTGAAACCATTTAACTTACAAAGATACAGTTGGGCAGTTAGTGCAGAGGATTAAGGCTCTGGGCTAATGAGCTGCTTCCTGTGGTACAGGGTTTCACTTCCTCTGCCTTTATTTACATGCTGTGTGACCTAGAGCAACTCACTTAACCAGTCAGGGCTCTGTGGCAGTTGGGAAATTGGGTTAGGCTCTTCACTGACCTTCTGAACCACATTTATAGTAACTACCTATAAACAGGATATCATGGTGGGTGGTGTTAATGGCATTTAATGCAAGGCATGGATCACCACATGAGAATCTATAAAAATCTCAGTACAGGGATAGAGATTCAGGCCTTTCCTGGTATCTCACAGATCTAAGGCCAGCAATCTTCTTGGTTAGGAGACTTTAGGGAAATTTAAATGTATTAATATGTCCATGAAAGTAAATCATGAAGGCGACATTGTACTCAATAACCTGTATAAGTAAAGCTACATATTGAGAGAGATGATAACTTCATAATGGATGATATGCCTTTAGGTATTAGTTGTACTAAACAGAAACTACTTTCATCCACAACTAACCATTTTTTCTTCAGTAATGGCAAGTGAAGAGGTTAGACCCCATCACTGAATCTGATTACTTCTGCTACATGGTAGTCAAAGTACAGGCAAATGTCAGCCCAGGTTCCAAGATCTTTGAGTATGATATCATTTTGGAGTGGTATATTTGCTATGATGTACATTAAAGAAGAGAATTGTTTATCAAATGCGACAATACACCACTTTTTCTCATTTAATTTTAACTCTTTTTCTGTACGTAACTTACTTATGATGGATAGTCCTAACTGTAATGAATGGATATCAGAGAGAGAGAGAGAGAGAGAGACAGAGAGAGATGCAATGATAGCACCCAGTTTTGTCATGCTGCATGCATGATTAATACTGCACACTGCAATGTGAAGCAAGAATGCCCTGTGTAGAACTAATAAAGTATTATGATATTAAAACCACTTTGTGACAAAATATTATAACAACAAAGTATGTGAAGAAAGAGTACTGCAGTATGAAGCCAGTCCCTTTCTGACAGCACTCTGTAACAACAAAGCCAGGTACTAAAAAAATACTGAATTATGATGTCAAACTTAGTTTATGACAGCATTATGTAGCAGAAAATCCCTGTACATAGCCAGTGCTATATTGTGAGGACAGTCACATTGTGACAGCACTCTGAAACAACAAAGTTTTATGCAGAACTAGTGCTACATAATGATGTATTATGCAAACACACTGTATCAGTAGAGCGGGCGGCCATGGTGGTGCAGCGGTTATGTGTTATGCAAACACACTGTATCAGTAGAGTGGGCGGCCACAGTGATACAGTTGTTAGCATTGCTGCCTCACAGCAAGAGGTTCTCCAGTTCAATCCTCGGCTGGGGTGCCTTCTGTGTGGAGTCTGCATGTCCTCTCTGTGGTCGCATGGGTTTCCTCCCACATCCCAAAGAAATGCTGTTGGTGGATTGGACACTCTAAATTGGCCCTAGGTGTGAGTGTGTGTGTGCCTTCTGTGGAAGGTTGGGCTGACAACTCGACACTGTAAAACTCCACTGCCAATCATGAGCGGACAGGTGATCCGCTGTGGCGTCCCCTAACCAGGAAAAGCCAAAAGAAGAAAAAGACTGTATCAGTAGAGCCCTGTGCAGAAATAGTATTGCACTGTGATGTCAATCATTTTCTGACAGCATTCTGCAACAAGAAAGCCATGTGCAGAATTAGTGCTACATTATAATGTCTAAGTCTGTTTGTGACAACATTCTGTAGCAATGAAACCCTTTGGAGAACTAATACCACATTATGATGTATGACACATTGTACATACATACTGTTGCAACAATTTCCTCTGCAGAAATAATGCTGCATTATGATGTCCATCACTTTGTGACAACCTCTGAAACTGCAAAGCTCTGTGCAGAACTAATAAGGTTTTATGAGTTTATTGATAAGGTTTACAGTTTGAGTTAAAAGGGTTATTTCTTTTTTTATGTCCCATGTTTCTGCTTGTTTGCATGTAGTGCACCACAGCGTGGAACGTGGAAAAACGCCAACCAATAACCACTTGAGGCTCTTTTTATCATCGTATTGTCCAAAAACACTTTATTCACCAGAAAGCAAAAACAATAAAATAACAGCAAGTGCTTTCGTCCTTCTCCTTAACAGGACTTCTTCAAAACCAAATACACAAACCATTTCTCAGTTAAAATAGGTTAAATCAATTGTCCACATTAACATAGTCAATTCACTAATAAGAAAATTTAAAGTAATATCCTTCTAAATACATATATGTAAATACCAATAGAAAGAATATAGTTTTAAAAAAAATCAATAAAATATTATATAATGTGTTATATTAACTTCTCTTTTAATTTATAAAACTAAAGCTCTTTCCTTCAAAACAGGAACCAGGGAAAGGTGTTCATTAAGACCAGGGGGGTTTGTGGCATTCAATCTAAGTTGCCACCTTAATTCACTCTTCTCAGTATTATTCTCCCAATACCCACCCCTTTATTCTTTTTTTAATAACCTCCACTTTTCCAAAAAGAAACTTAGTACAACTAGGACAACTCAAAG
Source organism: Protopterus annectens (assembly GCF_019279795.1). Classification (NCBI taxonomy): domain Eukaryota; kingdom Metazoa; phylum Chordata; order Ceratodontiformes; family Protopteridae; genus Protopterus; species Protopterus annectens. The sequence continues at coordinate 1,586,008,932 of NC_056744.1, forward strand.
TATGTTTAAATAAAGCATTATTGATGTTTTTAATTTCGATAGCATATATATGCTTGTAAATCTGTTTACGTAATGGTTCATAGGTTCATAGGTTTATACTAGGCTATCTGCCCTAAGGCATTTATAAGCCTAGCCCAAATTTTTGTGGCTTATGCCACCCCTTATATGAAAAAATACTGTGCCCATTAGTTTGTTGTGCCTCTGTCCAGCAGTGACACAGAGATGATTCCCGGGGTAAACCTACGATCTCCCATCCACAGGTCAAGATTTCTCTTGAACAGAGCCAGTGAGGTGCTCTGCCTCACATGGACCGGGATTTTATTCCACAGCATAGGGAGTCTCTGAGTGATAAATCTATCCCTCCAGCACGTCCTATTTATATCCGTGCTAAGGTTTAAGTCACTTGCTCTAGTGGTTTTGGTGGATTTGGATTTTTTGAGGTGGAGCATGTCCATTAATTCCGGGTTGGACATGGCCTTGTATGTCAGGCACATGTCACCTCTGAGCAGACGGTATGCGACTGAATAGAGCTGTAGTTTCTTCAATCTGGCAGCATATGACAGATTTTGGAGTCCCTTTATCCTTTTGGTGAGGAACTTTTGGGGTCTCTCCAATTGCTGCAGATGTCGGGTGAGATACATCCCGAATGGGGCATTGTACTCGATCATTGGTCTGATAAGTGAAGAGTACAGGGGAACAATAACCTCACTAGATCTGGATGTGAATCCCTTCATGATCAGGTGGGCAATGTAGAAGGTCTTTCTAACCACTTTAGCAACGTGAGTGTCAAAAGAAAGGCCACTGTCAACCTGGGTCCCCAGGTCCCTAGGTCCCTGATAACCTCTTATGGTATGTCTGTTTTCCCAAAATAATATGCATTACATCCCTGGCATACAGCCACACATACTATACCCTTGGTTCCACAATTACCTCCTACTAAATCTTCTTGTTGCAATGGCTCTCCTATAAAAATACTCTTCATCATAATATAATGACAGAAATTACATGCTCCACATCTTGTAGTACTCTTACCTGTGCCCTTGGGAAAATTATTAGACTGTTCCAATAAATGTTTTATATTGTGTCCCATTTTATAAACAAACGAGGGTGTTTCCCCTCACCACTTTATTCATCTCACTATTACTATCCAATATAATCCAATTCTTACTCACAATATTTCTAACCATTTTACCAAATGGTCCATAAAAAATTACGATGGAAGTAGAAAAAATCATCACCCCTTTTATTTGAGGTCTGACTCCCACTTGCTACAGAACTACCTAAAATAGGGGTAGATGTAGTACCCCACCCCTCAAAAATCTCCATCCCTATGTTTTGCACCCATTCCTTAGGGTAACCTCTTGTTAAAAACATCTGTATAAGGTTCCCTAATTCTCTTTTGAAATCTAACTACAAAGAAAACATTCTTGTACCCTGTATCATTTGGCCCCTCACTATATTCCTGCCCCTCACTATATTCCTTTTCACATAAAGGGGGTGACTACTACTACTATAATCCAAAAAACTGTTGGAGTATAAAGGGTTATTTCTTTTTTTAAGCCCTGTGTTTCTGCTTGTTTACATGTAGTGCACCATTGTACACTACTGCATAGCGGTGGTTACCGTTGGTGGTTATAGACGCAAACATTTTGCTTATTAAATTTTCCCTAATCACTTTGCTTGTGGTTCTCCAGAGGTTTTTTGTGGCCCTGCTCTAATGTCAGGTGGAACACTAAGCCTAGCCTCAAAGGTACCAACACACCTCTCACCCACTAACCATTACTAAGTGTGACCTCTTTTCCTGACCATATAAATTTACCTAACACTATGGCTGGACAATTTCCCACAGTTTCTCCAGCCAGCTTGGTTAACATGGGCAACTGCCTCATGTTTAACAACAACCCTCTACTCATAGTCCTCACAAGCTCAACATGTGAAAGATGCAGCTATGTTAAGAACCTTGAATCCATGCTCTCTCACACACCAGTCAGTACATATGACAATGAGTGGGTTGTCAGCATGCACCCCTCACCTCCTTCTCCGTCCAAACCCACATCACACATGCCTACATATGTGGAGGTCCTCACCAGAAACATACCTAAACACCAGAGACCTCCCAAGCACAAACACAAGCATGCTGCACATAATACTTTCTCTGCAGAACACAATACACATAATAGCTCATGCACCAGTGTTTCACCTATCAAGCCCTTAAGGCAAAACACAAAACCAAACATATTAGTCATAGGGGATTCCATCCTGAGACAGACAGATGTCTCTCTCACCAGACTATCACACCTACCCCCCTCAGCAGCAACTAAACTAAAAAACTTCTCCAAAGCAGATTATAACCTCTTTTGGGATGGTATAAATAGCTTCACTGTACCTACCCCCCCAGATGGAACTGGCAGCTATGCTGAGTTCTACACCATTGCTTTATACAAACACCTAACTGCATTGACTCAGACGTACCTGATAGACCAAAACAAGCTCCTCAAGGAAGAGCAAAACTGCCTGGTGGAAAGCTGCCATTAACAGGCTTTACAATAAGAGGAAGAAATTACTGTCTAAGAGTAAGAGGGAGCAAGCCATAAACTGGAAACACTCCCTCCTCAGCTTAAACATTAGTCATTGTAAGCTACTCAAAACTTATTATAATAATATATTATGTTATGTAGTTTGTGTCAGCATACAACTTTAATATTTGAAGTAAGTGGCATAAATACCACATATTTACATAATATTGCCCCACCAGGGGCAGCAATGTCCTAGACTTGGTCATTACCAACATGGGCAACACCAGAGGTCAATTCCTAATTGGTCAGATCCGACCACAAGCTAATCACCCTAGACATCCACATCCCACCCCCACCCCCAATTAGGGAAACCACCGTAAAAAACTTCTCCAATGCCAACTTCACACTTCTTAAGACAGAAGTGGCAAACTTCATGACACCCATGCAGATGGACAATAGAGATACGAAAGCTGAATCCTACACAAATGCACTTGATAAGCACTTACACGAGTGCATGGATCATGCTATCCCTAATAGAACCAAGATGCTATCCTCCAAAAAAAGGAAGCCGATCTGGTGGTCCTCTGCCATAAACAAACTCTACAACAGAAGAAAGAAACTGTTGCAAAAAAGAGTAAAATCCCAGGACTGGAGAAACACCCTGGTCAACCTCAGTAAGAAGCTGAGATCCCTCATAAAATCCTCCAAAGCTAGTTACGAAAACAAAATTGCCACTGACTCTAAAGACAACCACAAAGCATTCTATAGCTATGTCAAGAATCTCAATGGCAACACTCAGATCTGCTCTGAGTTACAGCACAATGGCACTAAATATACAGAATGAACTGATATTGCCAACATCCTGGCATATAGGTTCAGTGCTAACTTTACCCCCTTCTCACCCCCTAGGGGGCTCATATCTATATTGGAAGAATGCAAAGTTCCTGTAATCACGGCTGCACAGGTAAAAAACACACTCTCCAAAGCCAAGAACACAGCATCCATTAGACCTGACAATATCTCTGGCTGCGTTCTACATGAACTACAGAATGAAGTGGCACCCTACCTAAGTACCATGTTCAGTCATAGCCTCACCTCAGGCTTTGTGCCCACTGAATGGCGCACCACGATGGTTATCCCACTCCACAAAGGGGGAGCTACGATGGACCCCGGGAACTACCACCCCATTAGCCTGACATGCCTGGTCTGCAAGGCCATGGAACATATCATCATGGAACTCATAAACAAAGACATTGGTAATCTCCAAACTCTGGACCCTACCCAGTTCGCATTTGTAAAAGGCAGATCATGTCTCCTAAACCTGATTGACTTCTTTGAAGCAGTCACCAAAGCCATAGATGAGGGTAAGGTGGTTCACACAACTTATCTAGATCTCACCAAGTTTTTCAACACCATCCCCCACTCTGGAATTATAGATAAGCTCACTAAACTAGGTATAAATCCGTATGTCACAAGATGGGTTGCCAACTGGCTCACAGACAGAACCCACACTGTGAACGTAGCAGACTCCAAATCCGACTTCAGACCAGTGACAAGTGGAGTACCACAGGGTTCAGTCCTGGGTCCTCTCCTGTTTGGTATCTACTTCTCTGAAGTACAGGCTAACACAGAAGGTCTTTGGCTAAACAAAGTTTGCAGATGACTGAAAACTAGGAGCCATAATTGAAACTCCTAATGATGTGGACATACTACAAAAGGGCCTCACTGAGACAGATGCCTGGTGTCAAAGCCATGGCCTGAAGCTCAATGCCATAAAGTATATTGTCATCCCATTTGGTAAAAACTCTGTACCCATGAACCACCACATAGCTGGTAGTCTACTTAATGCTGAAAATGTGATAAAAGACCTTGGGACAAAGTGGACAGTAGTCTCTCCTTTGATAATCACATCGCCACAGTGGTCAGGAAATCCTTCTCCGCGGTTTACCTCATCAGAAAAGGTTTCTCATCCAGAAAAAAAGAGGTCATTGTTCCCCTCTACTCATCACTCATTAGACCCATTGTAGAGTACAATGCTCCTTTTGGTATGTACCTCACAAGACATCTACAACAACTGGAAAGGCCACAGAAATACCTCACAAAGAGGATTACTGGCCACAAACAGATGCCCTACGCAGACCGTCTCAAAAAACTCCAGCTTTACCCATCACATATTACCTACTCAGAGGTGATCTCTGCCTAACATACAAAGCTATGTCAAACCCAGCGCTGTTGGACATGCTCTACTTAAAGAAATCCCAATCCCTTCGAGCTACATGCTCTAGGGACCTAAACCTTGCCACCACAATAAACAGAACATTCTGGAAGGATAGATTCCTGTCCCAGAGACTTCCCATACTCTGCAACAGACTACCTATCTATGTCAAACAGAGCTCTTCATTAGCACTCTTCAAGAAAAATCTTGATGATTGGATGGGAGATAGGAAATTCATCCCGGGGATCACTTCTGTGGCTCTGCTCGACAAGGGCACAGGAAAATAATTTTCTTGGGTGGCGAAAGCTAGGATACATTTTTATCTAGGCTTATATAGGCCCTAGGGCCAATAGCCTAGTACCCTCCTATGAACCTATGAGCCTAATTGTCATGAATTTACTGTGCATCAGCAAGTCAAATGGTATCCAAAATACTCAGTCTAGGAATCTAAACCTCTTCTGCAAAACCAACAGAATGGTTTGTAGGGGCAGGTTTATCTCACAGAGTATACTGCCACTTTGGAATAGACTCCTCATCCACATAAACCAAACCTCATGTCTGTCCAAATTCAAGCTCAACCTGGATCTAGGGATGGGAAACAGAAAATTTACCCCAGGTCTGTCTCTGTACTACTAATGGACAGATGCATCTCCTAAATACTTTATTCCATGCATGGGTCCCCTCAAATTATCTATGGTATGATCCCAGGTATAATCACTAGGGGTGATATATAATTATTGATAGTGGGACTGGTAATCTAATATTAAATGGGATATTTTAATTCAAGCACCAAAAGGGAAATTGGCTAGACTTAAAGTGGCCTGCAGGGGGCAGTTATCCTAATACTTACCTATAAACCTATGGACTTGTACATTGTGTTTATCACTGATAACATTTTGTCTTCATGCTGCTTATTGCAAGAAAGATCACATTTTTCTGTTTGTATGAGGAATCAGATCCTTCTGGTAGCCAAACAGAAAAGGTGTAGAATAATTGTGCAGTAAAAAGGATCAAAGATACAATGAATGAAAAAGAAGTGGAAGCTTTTGATGAAAAAAATGGCTGAAGCAAATACTGTGACATCATCACAATCCCTGTGTGTACTCTAGTACAGGACAGAGATTATCTAGGTATAAGGAAGTGCATCAGAAAAAAGGAGACCATTACTGTAGAAAGTGAATGTACCAGGAAGACAGAATTGTTATAGTAGTGTGTATGCGAGACCATAGGTCCTAAAACGGTTCTTCTCTATTTCAGTGCAAACAAACAAACCGCAAGGTAAAGTTACTTTTTCTGTAATGTGTTGAAAGATGAGGGCAATAAATAATTCATTGTGGAATGTAGGAGCTTTTTATGTTTCAAGCCACATCCAATAGCAGAAAACTGTAGTGCTACATTGTTTTATGAATGACTTAATGTTTTACCATGGCCTGACTTTTATTTGCAGAACTTTGCGATTTCCAGAAGACACAAGATTTTCCTGTAGTTTAATGCAGATACATTAATGTGATAACTGTGGAGAGTTGTGGCAAGTAAAGTCAAGCTGTCTGGAAATTTGTAACAGTTGCAAAATCAGGGTGTTATTGGTTTATTTGGAACAATGAATAAAAGAATTCAAATCTGGAGAATGTAGTGATTGCCGAAAATCAAGATGAAAATGTGGTTGAGGATAGGGGTTCCTATCAGATTGTCGAAACTCTGTTTATGCAAATACGAAATCATCAACACGAATTGCGCGAAATATGTTATCGTCGAACGTGCTAAACCGCGAAATTCGAAATGTTGAAGTGTTTTGGTTGGCCCGTCTGTGGTATAGCTCCATTAAGTGTGCGATAGTTACGGACATTAGGGTTAGGGTGCGGGTGAAGGTAAGTGTATAGATAGGTGATGTATGTAAGATTTAGTGTAGTGTTAGAAATAGGGTTTTGTTAAATGTATTTATGTGTATTATTTATTTTGTTTGGGTATATCTCCGTAGGGGAAGTGTGTGGTAGTTATGGACCTTAGGGTTAGATAGGGATTAAAGAAAGTGCATAGATAGTTGTGTATTTGGGGTTTAGTGTAGGGTTAGAAGTTGAGTTTTGGTGCTTTATTTTAGGGTTAGGAGTAAGGTTTGGTTAGTGCATGTATGTGGTTTATTTATTTTGTTTGGGTAGGTAGTATATAGCGGGTGGTGTGGTTGGCCGACTATGAACGTTCGATATTTTAAATTTCATGGTTTAGTGCGTTTGGTATTTTTGCGGTTCGAGTAATACGTGCCACTGTTTTGGTCTTCGATGTAATGGATTTTTGTTGATTTAATATAGACCTGAGGATAGTAGTGATACAGAACAAAGAAACAGAGCTAAGGCTGTGGCAAAAACAAAATAGGTTATGTTTGAAAATGTTAAAACTGATAATATGCTTGAGCAAAGCTTTCATCCATACCTGATTTTTAGAAATGTCCCTGATTATGACTCAGATTTTATTTTTTACCTGTTAACTCCCTCCCTAGAAATGGTGACTTTTGGAGAAAAGGTGGTGAAGTAAACTTAATAAATAATTACTATAATTAGAGATATAGACTACTTTTACTTCAGAAAACTTATATTAATTCACATTCTCTTACTCTGCCAATATCTCAAGTTAATAATATTAATAGTTTAAAATTGTCCCTGATTGTCTCTGATTATTTTTAGATTTGTCCCCAAATTTGTTGACATTTTTCCCTGACTAGTTGAGAGCTATGTGCCTGTGATGTTTTCACAGGAAGGGGGTGGGGAAATTGCAGATGAACAAATGGTTGAGAGAACTATAACATATGAGTAATATAATTAATATTCTAACTGTTAAAGCTAGTATCTTAAAATGCTACTATGAGGCATTTTGCTGAAGTTCACTCCCTGTAAGCAGTATGATTTCTGAGTGTGTTAGAAAGAGATAGAATGCAAGCAGTGTGTGTGTGTGTGTGTGTGTGTGTGTATGTGTGTGTGTGTGTGTGTGTATGTGCGTGCACATGTGTGTGTGTGTGTGTGTGTGTGTGTGTGTGTGTGTGTGTGTGTGTGTGTGCATGTGTGTCTGTCTTAATTAGATGGACTTTTGGCATGAAAGAATATAACGATGCACCTTCTCTAATTATTGCACAAAGTGGGTATAAAAAGTCAGTCATATTTATAACCAAAACATGCAGGGCCTTAATTTGAATGGGAATGATTGTAATAGTGTGCAATGTCTATGTGCCTAAAAAGAGTAAAAGAGCTCAATATTTTTTGAAAGATTGGAACATATTGAAGCAGGAGATTTTAATTGCATGTTGTGTAACAAACTAAACAAGGAAAGACTGTGAAACAATAAAAAGGAGTCTTTGAAACATCTGACAGCACACACAATTAAGGTTCTGAGATGGTAACAAGCTCCTTATGTAGCACAAAGTACAGGTTTTGATTTGTTCCACCTTTGTTTGTCCATTGTGTGACTCTGAACAAGTCAATTAACCAAGCAGTGCTCTAGGTTGTCCCTGAAATGGGAGAGGTGCATCTACTGGATTTATCTGGTTAACAAATGCATAAAATAAAACATTCTTTAATGAGTGCAATAGGAAATAATGAATATACAAAACTTGATGGATGAACTAATGTAGATTACATACCAATAAATGTTGTGTCTTTTGGCTTTTCCCGGTTAGGGGTCGCCACATCGGAATTCCGGTCCGCTAATGATTGGCAGTAGATTTTTACATGTCGAGTTGCCGGCCCTGATGCACAACCTTCAACGAAGGTGCACCCATTCACACATGTCCCCACACAGAAGACGCTCTAGCTGAGAATCGAACAGGACAACGTCTTACTGGGAGGCGACAGTGCTACTGCAGCACCACCACCGCAGCTTAGATTACATACCAATAAATGAATAGGCAAAAGATGGGTATGTAAAAAAGTCTAAAACAAATTTCCATAACCATATAACAATTCTAGTGAGATTTGCAGCTAAGAGAATACAACAGATTAAAGACAGAATGTCTTAAAATTAAACCTAGAAAAGGTCAAACAGGAGTATGTTAAAAGAGCATATGCTGTGGTCTGACCATAAGACTTGAAAAGCCTATGCACACAATGCTGGGTGTCTTTAAAGATGAAGATAAGATGAATGTTTTTAATTTAGACAGGGAAACTGAGAAAGTGAGACAAGAAAAAATGAAATAATGCTGCCTTTACTTCCTGAATTAGCAGAGAATAAAAATGAGCAGGCCTGTAGACTTGATAGAGCACTACAGCAGAGACATTACTTAAGGATGAAAGATAGTTTCAGTACAGGTATACATCATAACTTAGAAGGGAGGCAGCTTCAACTGCATTAAGTCAAATAGGTAAAAAAGAAGACAGCTATATGGAAGCGATGAAGGAAAATAATGTCAAAAATGTGGATGCAATCATAGGAACAGTGCAACATCATTAAAATAAACTGCATGAGGTAAGAATAACATACAAGGTTAGTACATCACATGAGAGAGAACAAAGACAGGTTGCACAGAAAAATTATAAAGGAAGAACTAACAAAATGCTTACGATATTGAAGGAGGGTAACCAGGAGAGGATAAAATATTTTATGTAGGCAATTAAAATATTTTTAATGACTTGAATAAATAGTATGTGTGGGGAACCATGGATGAGGAGGAATGTGGAAGCATAACAAAGTGTATTTGGAAAAAAAGGAACTTAAATGAGGTAGGAAATTGGAAACCCTTAACATGACTGAATATTAACCACAGGGTCTTGGGTAAAATCCTACAATTAAGAAAGCAGAAGGCTACAGAAAAAGTAAAATAACCAAAATCTTATGGCATAGAGAAATATAAATGCATCAGTATTTTGTTACTGTTATTTAGGGTTATAGTCAGAGGAAAGTTGAGAAGGGACAGAAGAAACTGATTATCTAACACTGCAACAATGTGAGATGACGTTGATCATGGACAGTTATTTAGAATTTATAAAAGCTATAACATGAGTACAGTGCTTTAATTATTTATATAATTTTATAGGAATGGGAAAATGGGTAGTAGCATTGCAGACTTGAATAGATTCATTTAGGGTGTCCCCAAGTCCATTTTATTTAGTGTAATACTGAACATTATTATTGCAAAAGATGAAGAAATAAGAAAGGGGTGGGCATGAGATATATACGAAGGCATGAAATCCCCAGTTATTCTGAGCCATGCAGATGAATTGTTATTAATAGTGATTTGTTATTAATAGTGAAAGAAGAAAGATCTGTAAGTTATACAGTTGAAATAGTGATCAGCTTATTAACTAAAGTGGGCTTGGTTAAGATAAATAAAAAAGTAAGAGTATACTCTGAGGAAAAAAGATAGGGTGTGCACTTTACAGATGGATATATCAAAATTTTTAAACTGTTATATGGACCAAAGGATGCCATTATTAAAGAGTTAGGGATACTCTACATGGAAGGAAAAATAACCAGTACTAGACAGTATAGGATATCTTTTCAAAAAAATTACTTAGTCAAGAGTTTATTTTGGGACTGGGTAGTTATTTAGCGAGTGAATATCCAGCAGTTAAAAGAAATTACATTTGGTGGGTGCTTTGTATTATATGGCACTCTTGACTTGTTATGCAACCTGTAACACCATTAATGTTGTGTATATTGCTACCTGTATGAAATGTGACTCATTCTATATTGGATAGGCAAATAGAAAACTTAAAGAAAGGATTATTGGACATATGTCACATATAAGGAGATTAGTGAAGACAAATGCTTTACCAAAGCATATAACAGAGAATGATGAAACACATCACTTTAAATTTGTAGTTTTACAAGTGGTTTAAAAACTGTAATAGAGGTGGGGATTTGGTAAGCAGAACTGAAGCTGCAAAAGTAAAATGGGTGAATATGTTAAGGTCTTATCAGCTACCAGGGTGAAATGAAATGTGCATTTTAGAGCCATTTTAAAAATGCAACAACTTAAATAATGCATGTTTTTTATTGTTTTAAACTAGGATGTTTATATTTCACTATTACTGATTTGTTAGCCTTTATGAGATGATTATGTTAATTAGGATGATGTCATCGAATGATGTTAGTTAAGTGGTTCTGTTTTTACTGAAAGTTTTAAACCTGATGAAGCATGCTCTGTGAAAGCTGTTGAGCTAGTCCTGAAGTTTATATATTAAATATGAGAAGTTCCTGGAAGTTTTTTGAGCTGTTCTTTCTGTTGAGTCTTTTGGTATATTACTGTTCTGCTCAGACTCTCAGCCTGCTTGAGCTGCTGGTGGTTGTATTTTACATTTTATTAGGCCATCCATGCAGGGTGATGTAGGACAAGCAACTATCAACTGCCTCCAGAGTGGGACATTTAGGCATGTCTCCAGGGATACAACTGCTACCACAACCTCCAGATGTGAAGCCATGAAATCCCTGAGTTTTCCTGTTAGACCTAAGGGAATCACACAGGCATACCTTAATCAGTCAGTCAGACAATCAGCCAATCAGTTTAATTAAACAATCAATCAACCAGTCTACCACTTTGCCTAAGTTGTTTCTGAACTATTCAAACAGTGAAGAATATCAATAACATTGAATGGTTGCCCACAAACAGGTCAGATTTTATGTGGAAAGACCTAAATCATTCAGGAATGTTTCATAACTTTTAGTTTTATATTATCCTGCAAAGTAATCAGTTTTGACAATATCAAGTTCAGTTACAAAAAATGCAATAAAATACTTCAGACCAGTTGCTAGCTTGTAGGCATTTTTCAGAAATGCATTTTTATTTGATATTTTTACTCTGTACGTCAGCTTCATTGAATACTTTCTTGGTGCAGTGCATGCTGGATGTGATCTGTAGATATAGGTTTTCCTTTCAAGCCAAAATGATCAAAAGCATACTCCTATGTGACCTTGGGACTCCAAGTGGATGGACCACTGCATTCCATATACAAAACGTTTGTACTTAACTTAATGATAGATCTGGTTCAGCAGGTCCATCTTCATCTACATACTCACTCTCCCTATTCTTGTCTTGCATATTAGCGGCCATGTTGTTTCTTAGTGTGGTCAGCATTTTAAGAGGCATACTTAATATCTGGACAGGAAGTTGTTTGACAGAGTAGTAAAGAAGTGGTGCTAGTATGCTGAGCTGACTAAAAGCCTGTGGTTTCAGTCCTGTTAGTGAACAAGGATGGACCTACTCATCCAGATCTGGCATTATGGCAAGTATATAACCTTCATTACTTCAAGGTCTTCCTCAATTCTGAAGGTGACTGAGGTCTAAGGGCCTTATGTGTGTAGTAGGCTTGTTAAGTATAAGCCAGTTTAATATACCTTTATAACCAATTGATAAGTAAATACCTGGCAATCAGTATACAGACTTTTGCATGCCTAGCCAATAATAGACAGTGGCCAAAAGTAAGAATCAAACCCTGTACCTTGCATCTATGATAAATAATTTACCTATTATGCCAACTCTAAAAGGGAGTGAAATTGTTGGGAGAACCCTCACCCCATGTAAATGTTTGTCCTGATGGAAGAGTACACACCAGATCTGTTGGATAAGCGAATCCTACCTACCACTACAATCATACACAGTCTCAGTAGTCCTTGCTAGATTTGAACACCTGCCTATCTAAGTCCACTATCTATAGAACTATGAGTCACTCACACCACAGGAGAAATAATGTTTATCCGAAAAGAAAAAAATTTAAATGGTCTTTGTGAATCACATCTTTTCATGTCTGTCAGAAGGAAATTAGATGTATTTTTGGACCTGTAGTATGTCTAGCTACATATAAAGATTACCAAGAAGGGAAGCTCCAGATATTTCCATTTATTCCCACCTCAGCTTGTGCTCACAAAAGATAAGTCTGTAGATGCAGTGAAGATGAGGCTGTAAGAGATGAAGATGTTTACTTACCTGCACGACTGGCTCTTAGCCACTCTGACATGGTTTCATTTTGTGAGTTTCTTTTTAGTCTGTTCCAGTGCTTGAGAATTATAATGAACATTGCGCAATCCCATTTGGAGCCATCACATATACTTACATTTTCTGAATTCATACTGGGCACTATGTCCCACATGGAGCATGTCCCATTTGACAGTATCTTTCCCTTGCAAACATCAATGTTTCAGATCATTTATTCTTAGAAATTCTTGACTCTTTCTTGTTTACAAACATTAAGTCCTATGGTTGCAAATGTTTTGTAGTTCCATTTACCTGGCTGCACATGTGGGTGTTAAAAGAGACTTTGAAAATTCAGTGGAATCAGACAAGAAACCCCATAACAAAAATAATGAAGAGATGTCTGACTGCCAGCTATATTCCTGGGAAAGCCAACTCTGTAGTGGACATGATCAATCATCACTTACTGATGTCTCTGGAGTGGTCTTTCTACCTTTCAGTAGCGTGGAAACATTTCTTTTGCTGGGAAAAGCTCTGCAGAACCTGTCTGCATCTCCAACCAACACCAAGTGCTGAAAACTCATCCCCCCTCATTCATCCAACAGTGAAAATTTCCTGGGATGTTGTTATCCAGAAATGATCACAGGGCTGATTCATGCTTTTCCATTTCCCTGATACTGATATTAAGATTCATACAAAAATGTCATGCAAAACAAATCCTAAGTCTTTCTTATAGTATGATTTTGTCCTCAAGAAGTATGGCTTCCTCTAGTCAAGTGTCTGGAGAAACTCCTATGTCTGTAACACTTCAGAGCCCATTTGATACACCTTTTTGGCAAGCCTCACTCGGTCCTTCACTCCCCATGCCTTGTAGCATGGTTACTGTGGTTCCAGTGATAGCCAAAGACTCTTAATATCATGCTATACCAGTCCATATCTGAACTTCTGCCCAGAGACCCAATACTAGAAAAAGTTGCAAATCTTCTAAGAGTTTGGATCCTTTTATCATTCCTGTATCTGCTGTGTTGGATTATATGTCACAAACATTAGACTTAGGATTAATTTATTCCTCTACTAAGGTGCCTCTGGCAGCTATTTCAGATCATAACTCTTAGTTGAATCAGGGAGAAACCTCATCAGAATTAGGGGCAAATACAGAAAATCAGGGAGAATCAGGGACACATTTTAAAAGTCAAAAACAAGGATGTCCGTGAAAATCAGGGACAATTTGTGGGTATGGTTCATACTTTCATCATGGATCTAATTCTGTTTCTTTAGCATCATGAAAAGCATGGAATGCCTTTTAAAAGGAATTTTGACCTGGGATGTAGAGGTGCATTGTTGTCACATAGCAGGACTACAGGTGTCTGGGTTTAGGCAGTGCAGCACTTACACCTTTTCATGGCTACAATCCACTCCATTTTATCCATAATGCAGTGAAAGATTTTCAGATCTCTTGCTTTGTGAAATGATCATAGTTCTAAAAAACAGTCACAGGCTACTTCTGACAATTTTATTTGGAAAGTTTAATGTTTCTGCTCATTTCAAACATATATTTTTTTTGTAACTACAACCAACAGGTCAGTATATTCCATATATCTGCTATGCTATTTTTGACTTTTAGCATTTTGTTTTGAATTTCTTTATTATTTGTTGTTCTTTGCTTCCAGCTCTACCTGCCCTTTGGTATCCGTTGCTTGAGTCTTGATGTTTTGCAGATTTCTATCTTTAGGGTTTCAGAGTTGTGCATCAAAATATACTAGAACTGACTGTGTGTCATCTCCCTTGGATTTTGAAGGAAGAACATATTTGTTTCTTCTGGACCTTCTACCAGATCCTTCAAACCCTGCTCTAGTGTTTTGGTTGACCTTGATTTCCGAAAGATGGGGCATGCAGTTCTTGATATCAATTAGATGGTGCCATAGGGTTTTCCTCCCACTAATATTCAGTTAGTAAGAAGCCCATACTCCATGCCAGGTTTCTTTGCATTACAAAGTGGACACTCCTCCTCAGGCTATACCAAAGAGACTGGACAAGATCCTCTAGCCTCACATGGATTGGACCTGCTGGGGGTAGACACATCAGAGAGACACCGCTGTAGCAGCAGATGTTTTCAGGAAGGTTTCTGCACTACATAGCTCAGCTGCCCATCCAACAAACAAAGAATGTTATGTGATGAACACACTTGGAAGAAGGGTTTATGTGTCTTCCATGTCTGCCTTGAGATCTGTAAGCTATCTCACATACAGAATTTCCTGACAGAGCTGACAGGTGAAATGAGCCAGTCTCCAGAGAGGATGCTAGAAAGGCCCATAAACTACAGTCCCAAATGTCAACCCCGTCTCTGATCACTAATGTCACCAAATGTGCTGATGCAGGTAGAAAAGTAGACATTGGCTTAGCAATGTGGCATCATATGTGGGTGTGTCTTACTGATTTTGCTAAGGATATGAAAACATCTTTTGAATTCCCCTTTTGCTGGTCCAGTCTTTGGCCCTGCCATCAAAGCAAAACTGGAAATGATGGAACAGAACAGTAAGACTGTCACTGCTGTTTCTGTCAAATTTGAAACTGTTAGCCAATTTTAGTGCTGTAGAGGGATAAAGCCCTAACTATGAACCAAATTATCAAAGTCTTATGAGTGGGTTAGGTGTTTGACAGAGGTGCCAAGGAAGGATCTTGTTTGAGGGCCATGTTACTGTCCACATGTATCCCCAAATTCCTGACTATTAGAATACCCTTAGGGGATGTGTTATCAACACGGTAGCTTCCTGGGGAAGGCTGACCTCCGCAAGGGTACTGTTATGCATTTCATGGCACTGAGTCTTAAACTGTCTCTCTGACACTAGCTATTTGTCTGTGTTAGCCCTTCCTGTAGGATATTTGTGTCTTGAGGAGATTCTATGAATACTCCTAGTTTGCAATCATCTGCAAACTTGGTCAGCCACAAGTCATGATGTTACCCTTGACTTTTGAGAAGTAGATGCTAAAAAGAAGCAGACCCAGTACAGAGCCCTAAAGGATTCTACTACTGACCAGCCTCTTTGTTGTGGAGGTAGTCTTCCCTATACTAACTTCCTGGGTCCTGTTGAGAGCCAGTTGGCTATCCGGCATTTAACATAGTACTTTATGCCTTAAGGAATGAGTTTCTTTACAATGTCCAAGAGAGGTATTGTATCAAATGCCTTGGACAGATCAAGGTAGTCAGAATGCACCATTTTCTATTGTTCATTGCCTTGGTGATCTTGAAGAAGTTCGCCAGGATGAGTAGGCATGATCTACCCTTGATGGACCTAAACTGCATTGGATCTAGTGTCTGAATTTTTTCTACATCATTGTTAACCATTTACATGATAATTCTTTTCATGATTTTCATATAGCTAGGCACACATATGGGTCTTTAGTTTCTGGGATCCTTAAAAGGATAGCTTTCAAGCTCTTAGAGCGGGAAATCGGGACAAAGCTTAAAATAAAGGGGGTACAGAAGCTAAACATCAGGGACCAATTTTAAATATTGCTGTTATAAACTTAGAAAGTTACTAGAATTACAGGATTTATGTTAGCATGCATGTTCTGAAGAATATGAAGTCTGAAACTCATATGTATGCCATTAGTTAGTGACTTCAGTCCTCAATGATTTGCCAGAAAGGCACACATTTTATGAGGAACAAACCAAAATATGAGGCAAAAATCTGGACATTCTGAGAAAATCTGGACAGGTAAGAAGAGAAGACCCACACTTGTGCAGAGGGATGACAGTTCCAGTTTACCATTTAGATAGGAAGAAGCCTGACTGGAGGCTATGTTTAAATAGTGACTAAAGTGATCCTGACAGGTCATGTTTTATGGTACTTAGGAGGCATTCTAGGATATTATTGGGGCCCATTGTTGTGGTGCTCATGGCCTTGAAGAGTTCATTTAGGACCTGCTTCCTAGTGATGATTGGGGAAAGTTATGTTCAATGAGCACTCTGGTCACTCCACGGCAAGTACAAATATGACACAGTCATTGTCATTGGTGTGTGTGAGAGACCACGAGCCCTGGGACTGCTGGACTAAGAAAGACAGAGGACATAGAGGAGCTCTCTGATGATAGTAGCCCAGGCAGGTATGACCTGACCACTTAGCAGTATCCTTCCTTCACCAAGAATGATGCCACAATATAGAGACAAGATGATCAGCTTTAACAATTGGCTTAATGTCTGGTGTCATTCAAAGGGGATCCAGTCTGTCTGGCCTGGGATGACAGATTGATTAAGGGACCGCTGTTTGCACCTGGGATGCACCTGTCCTGTCTATTATGGATTCCAATTACCCATAGTGGCTACCCCAATAGTAGGCTTAAATGCAAGCAAAAAAAACAAAAATAAAAAAAAACAACAAAAACTGGAAAAAAAATGCGTAGTACTGCTCAATGCCAAAAGTCTAAAATGCCAAATGCCCTTCAGTGCAAAGCAGGCCATGTTCATTGTAATTGCTGGATGTGTGTGCGGGCTGTCTGAGGCACCTGTGCACTAAAGTTGTACTCACTAGCACTATTAGGTTTTAAACCCGGACTCCCCCAAAACCCCAAAACACCACCACACAGGGTGGCACACACCACAAAAATATTCATAAACCATACCCACACCACAGGCCACCACACAGGTTAAACATCGGAAACCATCCAAAACTAACCAAAACTACTCTAAACCTCTAAGCATTGTAACTCACCACATTCAACTCCTCTCCTGCTCACACACACCACAGCTCAAGAACAGACACAAACATGTATATATATCTGGTGCCTTCCATCATCAATATACAACAATATAACTACCCGGAAGAACTTTCTAGCTCAAACTCAGCCTCTTAAGCCTGGTTGCTCATTCAGAGTTCATATAATTCTCCTTGGAGAATTCAGTCAAAAGAATAGGCACTGTGTATTATACTATAGATCAAAATACAAAAAACAAATGCAAATGAAGTATCCCTAGTATATCCCCATTGATCAGATCTCCAACATTCTGATCTCTACATCCGCCCCCCCCCCCCTGCCCAAAGAAAAAAACAAACACCCAGAAAACAAACTCATTAAGCTCTCTTTCTGAATACTAAGACTGATGTGGTATCCCCCAAGGCCCTGTGGACCACCAAACCACGAAGCCCAAGCACCTTACAAATGCTGAACACCTCTTACAAATGCTGCATGGATCCAGCAATCCCAAATAAAACCAATCAGGCAATCCCAAATAAAACCACCACTCTGGTGGGACCCTAAGGGCTACGTTGCTTAAGAAAGAGAGGAATATGCAAGATTAAAATAATAAAAAGGAAAGTCATTACCTGAGTTACAAAAGAATATAAAAATAGATAAATCAATACACCAACTAAAAAAATTTGAGAAGAAATGAGAGAAAATAAGGATGATCATAAAGGAGAATCATAAGACCTTTTCATTACTATATATACCTGGAGAAGACTCAACTGTTTGCAGAATTAAACCAATCTAAAGATAAAAAACACTGAAATGCAGACAGACACACTAACATACAACAGAGACAACTTCAGCACTAACCCCAATTTCCCCCCAAAAGGAAAGGCAGACCATAGCCTCCTAGACCAGATAACCTCCCAGCAGAAAAAGCTAGCATCTAAAAAAGCTTCTTAAGCTGATCTCTGGCATCATGGCTGTGTGGCCCACTGTCTACAATGCTACACGAAGGCATGAGGAATTAAACCCCAACTAAGGCATGTTTAATCTCAGCCTTTAACACAGGACTTGCCCAAGGAGTGCACCACAAATGTGAAACCCCACCCCAAAGGCACGGACGGCTGACGGGGGCCTCTAAACAAGTAATAGTCTTTAAAGGCTTGCAAGGAGAATCTGCAAAGCCAAAAAATAAAGATCATATCTATAAAATATACACAGACAAGACATAGCATTGACCATAAGCATTGGTTTATGGGCAGATTTTTTGGTTTAAGGAACTTTGTGCCACAGTCACTTGGTCACCTTCTGAGGATGAGGAGTCCACAGCCCACCTTGACCTTGCAAGGCCACGGAGTTCACCCAACTTGGGTGAATGGGTGGCATCTTGAGCTTACTTACCAGCTGGCTGTGTAAACTTGGGTGCCAAAAGAAAAGAGGACACCACCCACAGGGAGAGAAATGCTTCACCACTCAGGGTTAAGATGGGCTGGACAGGGTCAGAAGGGGCTCGTGTCTTGGCCCCCTCAGCCCTTGCCAGTACTCAGGGCCCCTCAGTGCGGACATATTGGTGACTATTGTTCGGCACAGCAGACCTGATCAGATGTCCAACTTGGGTGGACGTTAGTGGAACAGTTTTCAGACGACTGCAGACACAGATGAAGGGATAGTGGTGCCCAGATAGCAGAAATTGAGCAATCAGCCAAAATGTAAAGGCAAAATGGTCTGGAAAACAAGGTAACCTTGAAGAAACAAAAATGACCTGTTCTACCTTAGCACAGAAGGGGTCTAAGCAACAGAAGAGGTTATCAGGGACCTGGGGAAGCACTGACACTCACGGCAGGTTAAGCACAGAAGGGTTACCCAGGGCTAGGACCTGCCTTCACGATTGCCTAATCAGTCATTCTAGATGGTTCACATTGTGCTAACATTCATAGACATTTTTCATGCCAGACCTTACCAATTCATGATTACAATGATATTCATGCCCGTGATCTTGAGCACGCAGACCAATTTCGGGTAAGTAATGAAAAGACCGAAAGGAGCCCCAATTCAAAATGATATCAAAAGTGAAATCCCAGAGGCAAAGACAGCGAACTCCAGCCTTCATCATATGGTGCCAGATGCTCATGAAAGACCAACATATTCAGTTGGATTGCTCCCAACCTCAGGACTGCAAAGCCACAGGAAAAAAAAAAACATCCAAACTAAACAATTGGCAAGCTAAATAATGGACATGCCAAAGATAAAAATAGGACAGAGACAGAACTTCAAACTTTGGCATAAAGACAAGTCATGCTGGGTGGGAGGGAAAGATTTATCTGGTGGGACTCCTGTGCTACCGAGATGGGCTCTGTCCATGTGATCTATCCGGTGTGCCTGCTGAGTTCCAAGTGTCATCTGATGAAACATGCGGGGGTCTCACTGCTTCATCCTGAGGCACAAATGTGGAATGGGACAAATATAAATAGGGGCAGGGGTGAGAGGTATAAATCATAACCAGGCACCTAAAAACCTAATGGTATTTCCCAAAGGGTAGCCAGTAGAGAAGAGGGTAAAACTGGAACTGAATTTTTCAGCCAGTAGATTTTCTATTTCTTCTGGTTCTGTATAAGTGGCTCCATTTATAATTAGTTCTGTATATTATTGTGTACTGTCTTTGAGGTTGCAGACATAGCTGAAGAAATCCTTTTTGTTGTTCTTGGTATGGGAGGCTATTTTTCCTCAACTCAATCTCTGCTGTATGTGTTTTGCCTTCATCAGCACTAAATAAGTAGCCTAGCCCTGCCCACTGCTAGGAGCCGTGATCAAATCCTCAAAAGACTCAGCCATCCTACAGGAAGGATTGTCCCAAACAAGTAACTAGTGCTGACCAGTGGTTTGAATTTGGTAATTTATGTGAACAGTTGACCACAAATTCTATTAGGAACAAATAAAGATGAATCAAACTTAGAGACATTCTGCAAAATCAGGATCAGCTGTAACTTTGTTTTAGTAATATAGCACCCAGAGAGAGAGAGAGAGAGAAAGATACAGAGTAAAGATTGCAGCATATTTCATGCAAATGTACACTAGTAATATATAAAGACAGACTATAAGGTAAGCAAACAATATGAGTAACTTGCAGACCAAACGTGTTAGGCAAATGCAAGAATGTTGTATAAAACTGAGAACAATTTCAAATGTGTTTCATATAATATTCAGATTTATTTCACACAAATGTACGCTAGCCATTAATGCCCGACATTAAACTGAGCAGATGTTAATTTCATCATCAAAACAGCTAGCCACTCCCTCCCAGGAAAAAAAGCGCATCTACTTCAATTTATTTCACACAAATGGACACTAGCCAGCTTATAATGCTAGACTTAAGCTGAACAAATGAAGAGGATAAATTCCCATAACACAGTTAGCCACTTCCCCACCAACAAAATTTCAATTTCACACAAATGCACACTAGACAGCCTTTAAAATAATATGAAAAGAACAAGGTTACTGCCACCCCCAAAAGAATAAATATTCAGATCTATTCACATAACTGCTCAAATGCACTACCTTAAGGGTGGAATTTAAACTGACCAAGTCGAAAGGACAAGTTACATTCCTCCATAGCACTGCTGGGCACCCCCCACTAAAAATAATACAAATTATTCCAATTTATTAAACTGAATATTCACTTATGAGCCTTAATGGCAGAATTTAAGCTGAGCAAATGAAAGAGCAATTTAATTTAATCCACAGCCCATCTGACAACCCATCACCCCCATCAAAACAAAAAGAGGGAAGAATACAATGGAAAAACATAAATATCCAATTTCAAAATATTTAGACAAATGCATACACACACACACACACACACACACACACACACACACACACACACACACACACACACACACACACTTGTCTAGCCACCACCCCCTCTCCCTCTTGCTTCCCTTGAAGCTCACAATTCCTTGAAAATTCACTGAAGCTCACAATTCTTTGAAAATGCACTGAAACTTTAAATTCCTTCAAAATGCTTGAAAACTCAGTTTGGTAGTTGGTGTAGAAGATTCAGGTTCTTGTTTGCTGTAACCAAATTAGAGGATTTGAGCATGAGGGAATTAATTAGTCTGTCATCCCTAACTAGAGTACTACATGCACACACACAAACCTCTTATTAGCGATGGACACTAGGTGGGAGCTTGGTATAATGGTTAAGGTCCAAATATGTGGTGCAGTGCAAATAACAGAAGACCAGGAACCAAATAGAAAATGCACCAAACAAGCCTGTATGCACACTCCATTTCTTGCAGTAAAAACACACCAAGATTATAGAAGACTTCATCTGAATTCTGATGAAGTCTTTCATAACGGTTAAGGTGTTTACCTTGCAAACACAAGGTAAGGGGTTTGATTCTCACTTGCGGTAATTGGATAGGCTTAAAAGAGCCCATAAGGGTGGTTATCCTAGTACTAATTTATGAACCTATAAGTTTTTGTACTGTGTGTGGAATGGGGAAACACTTCTTAGTAGTGGACACACCACCTAATCCCTCTGGAGTTAGAGGAGTAGGTGGTGGCAAGTGCTGTATTTAAATTCTACATGTGGAATGGGGAATAAATAAGCAATATGGTCCATGTGGCATCAAGTGTTCTATGCAAAATGTGGAATCAGTAAGCAATAGGGTGCTGATGTTGATGTATGCAGGGGCACACATACACAGAGGGCATTCTTAAAGAAGAACATCCTTCCTTGAAGGTTCTGACTCTAGATTACATATAAAGGCTGCACCCTCGTGTTGTTTGCACCTGGAGTGAATCACACCCTCTGTCCCTACATTAGTATGACTCTGACCTGGGAGCAGAGAGCAGGGTTCACCTTTTCATTCTTCTCTGGCATCTCCCAGCCATGCCTCTCAACTGTCCAGATTTTTGCAGAATTTCTAGATTTTTACCTCATATTTTTGCTCTTTTCTTCATAAAAGTTTTGTTTTTTTGGCAAATCATCAAAGATTGAAGTCAGAAAATAATGACAGATATTTGAGTTTCAGACTTCATACCCATCAGAAAAATTCATGTTAAGGCCAAACCCATTATTCTAAAACTTTCTAAGTTTTCTCCATTTGTGCCTCTAACCAAGGACTGAAACCTTTCTCTGTTCCATTCCCTCCCTTTGTCAATTCATTTTATCAATTTTTGATGCTGGTTCCAGTTACTATGTAATTCTTATACAGCTAGCAGCCATCTCCATCTTTCATAGAGAATTTCCATCCTCTCTCACAGCACAAAACTTTGCAAAACTTTCCTCAAAGAGATCTTCCTTCCTGTTATGTCCCCGTCAAAGACCCCCTGTCTCCATGGGACCTTAGCTCATTCATCCTTTGAACAAGCATCTTAGGCTAAACTGCTATTCATCTTCTGGAAAACCTTATTTCTTGTGGCTATCACCTCAGCAAGAAGATTTTCAGAAGCACACACACTTTCTTTTTTACTATCTTATTTAATTTTCCACAAAGGCAGAGTTTCACTAAGATGAAGCCTTACTTCATTCTGAAGGTTGCTTTGGAGTCTAGTCTTTACCAACCTATTCCTCTTCCAGTCTTCTTTCCAAGTTAGACCAACATAGTTGAATTCCTTCTTCATACCTTCGATGTCTATAGACATTTATGATTCTACCTATGCCATAAAAATAGGTAAAAAAAGAATCACAGCTCTTTATTTTCTTTGCATCTTTGAGACTGGTGTGCAAGATATCCAAAATATCTCAGTTCAGGTGGCTTTCAGAATGTATGACTTGCGTTTACAACTTAAATTACAAGCCCCTACCAATTAAGTTTAGGCATACTCAGCCAGGTTCATAGGTTAGTACTAGTCTCGGGCGGTGCAGTGGTGCAGCGGTTAGCGTTTGTTAAGCCACAGCACAGCAAGAGGTTCACCATTCTTCTCGGCTGAGGTGCCTTCTGTATGGGTGTTCTGTTCTCCTTCTGTGTGTTGGGTTTCGTCCTCCCCTCCACACTCCCCACCCTCCACCAGCATCATTTCTCCTGGTTTCTCCCCAGGCCTCCACTGAAAACAGGCTCTGTGGAACCTAGTCGGACTTTCCCGGTCAACAAATGATAAATAAAATAAATAGTCTAACTGCCTTTGCATTCCTCTTTAAGCCTAGCCAATGATCCCATTTGAGAATCGAACCTGACACCTTGTGTGTATAAGATAAACACCTCAACAATGTCAGTATTCACTGTGTTCTTTGAAAATTCTTCAGTAGATGACATTTGTGCAGCAGCAGATTGGTCTACATTGCATACCTTTTCCAAACATTCCCATTTGGACATTATCTCCAGATTTAGGTTCTCCTTTAGATCTACCATTCTCAAGGGCATCTTGTCATGATTCCACTCAGGAAACAAAATTGCTTGGGATTGTGTCCTATCAGTTGAAATGCATGGATAGGATGATACAGAATACAGAAGTTATTAGTTATCACTCAAATTTATAACTTAGATTTGACAAAGCTCTGACAACGGCTAAAGCGCTTAGTAAATTCATACCTCTCAACTTCTTAGCTCAAGAATTATGGACAAAGCCCAACAAAATGGGGGGACAAAGCCCCCAAAATAGGGACACATTTAAATATTGCTTGTAAAGACTTAGAAAGTTGCTAGAATAACAAGATTTTTGTTAGCGTGCATTTACTGGAGGATTTGAAATCTGAAACTCAAATATCTGTCATTATTTAGTGACTTTAATCCTTAGATCATCCCAGTGATTTGTCAAAAAATACAATTTTTATGAGGAACAAACCAAACATATGAGACAAAAATCTGGACATTCTGTGAAAATCTGCACAGTTGAGAGGTGCCACTCATCTTTTGATGTTATTTAATAAATTGTGGTTTAAACAAGCAATATCAGCTTGACTCGTTTTCTTGTTTTTAATAAGAATGTAATGGACTTTTTAACATGGATCTTACATTATAATTTATTATAATAGCCTATTTTAGCAATTTCTTTGCTGATATTGTTCCTGTACAACTGGTTTTCCCTTTTTTGTTAAGTGTTTGCTACCCTTAAAGCTAGAAAACTACATTTCCTTAGTATTAGGTATTGTTGTCTGTATGTATACCTGGGTGCACAACCTTCTACTAAAGTGTCTTCATTGACAAGGGAAAAGATAGTACAGCTGATAGAAAGTAAGCTGATCAAAATCTAATGGTGTTTTCAATATGAAAGTGCAGAACAGTTGTGATCAGAGAATATGCCATTTTCTCACTGTTGTATGATCTCACAGCTCACATATATACAGTTAGGAGGGGAGTGGGGTGTGGGGATGTAGGGTAGCTCACCTTCTGGAAAAACTTTTCTGTTTATTTTTCAATCCTTTGTGGATTGATGTTTGTCTTGGTCAACCATTAGGATAATTTGTGCATCAATATTGTGCATTCTTGATGGAAATTTAGGCTTATATATATATATATATATATATATATATATATATATATATAGAGAGAGAGAGAGAGAGAGATACACATTTGTGTGTGTGCTCATATGTTAAATGGGAATCCCCTACCTTAGCTATCTTTGAAGAAATTTGAAAATACACAGTCCCAAGCTACTTTGTTTCCTGAGTGGAATCATGACAAGATACCCTTGAGAATGGTAGATCCAAAGGAGAACCTAGATCTGGAGATAATGTCCAGATGGGAATGTTTGGAAAAGGAATGCAATGTAGACCAATCTGCTGCTACACAAATGTCATCTACTGAAGAATTTTTGAAGAATGCAGTGAATACTGACATTGTTGATGCGTTTACCTTATAAACACAAGATGTCAGGTTTGATTCTTGAATGGGATAATTGGTTAGGCTTAAAAAGGCCTGCAAAAGCAGTTAACCTAGTACTAACCATGAACCTGACTGAGTGCACCTTAGCTTCATTGGTAGGGGCTTATAATTTAAGTTGTAAACACAATTCATATATTCTGAAAGCTACCTGAACTGAAATAATTTGGATATCTTGCACCCTAGTCTCAAAGATACAAAGGAAATAAAGAGCTGTGAGTATTTTCTTACCTATTTTTGTGTTTTAGGTAGAATCATAAATGCCTATAGACATCCAAAGAATGAAGAAGAAATTCACCTATGTTAGTGTTAGCCTAATTTGGAAGGAAGACTGGAATATGAATAGGTTGATAAAGACTAGACTCTACCTTCAGTATTGAACACTATGGAATAATAGACATCTTAAAAAAGAATGGGGTATTTTTTCCTGTTTTGAAGGAATAATAGAACAGTTAGGTGGAGCCCTTAAAGTATTCTGTAGGAAGGGTAGAATTATTAAAGATTGTTTGGAATGGAACCCCACTAATTGCACACGGAAATCTGGCACTTCTAAATGAGGTTCATGCTCACAGTGTTGCTACATTAGAGAGGGTGACACCCTAAGCATTAACAAGAAAGTCTTGAAACCTAAGCTATATTGTAATTGCAACACTAAGGGCTTGGTTTATCTCGCTTTATGCACTGATTGTCCTGGATTTTATGTGGGTAAAACCCAAAGGCGATTTAGAGATTGCACATATTTACATCAGTTGGACATCAAGCATTTAAAAGGTAGCAATACTTTGGCCAAACATGTGAGTCAACATATAGGACATAAGTTTGCATATTGTGGTATGAAATTGTGAAAAACATCCCAGGGGGGGGGGGTCTGTGGAAGGATTTCTAAGAGGCCTGTGAGTTAAAATGGAAAATCAGGCTGGCAGCTTTTAGCCCACCTGGATTAAATGATTATGCAAGTATTAATTGCATTCTTAAACAAAATCTTACAATGTTTGAATTTTTAATATTTTTTATTTTTCTTATGAAATTAATTTTTGAACAATTGTTTTCTTAAGTTATTGTTCATTTTAATGTTGTTTCTTTAAGGAAATGCTTGAATAATGGGGGAAGTATCAGTTAATTATGTTGAGTCAGGTGACTAATTCAAACAAGAGAAAAGGTGTATGTTTGTAATTTTTATTTGATTCTGAAGAAGTCTTTAGCTATAATCAGACAAAAGCGCTCAATCTCTGTTGAAAAAATAAAACAGTTTTTATCGTGGTATAACTGGATTTTGTGGTTTCATTTGGAGCTTTGGGACTGGAGCAGTTGCATTTGTCTGAATATCAGTTTAGCCAAGGATGCTGGTTCAAAGGATGAAAGAGCTAATGTCCCACAGAGTTATGGGGTATTTCATGAGGACATAACAGGAAGATATCTTTGAGAAAAGTTTTGCAAAGTTTTTGTGCTGTGAGAGAGGATGGAAATTCAGTGGGAAAGTTGGAGCAAGCTGTACATAAATTTCAGGGTAACTGGAACCAGCATCAAAAACTGGTGAGAGGAATTGAGGAAGGGAGGGAATGGAGCTGAGAAAGGTTTCAGTCCTTAGGTAGAGGTTTAAATGGAGAAATATCTCCATTTGTTCTTCTATATCTTTTGAGTAAATTCAGGGAAGCTGACTACTCTTTGGGAAAGGCCAGGACCAGCAGCCATTACTGGAAATGGAGAAACCATGCTGTTAGCTTGAGAGAGACTGAATGTCTGGATGAGGATTACCAGATGGGTGGAATATAAAATCTGGCTGAGAATCAAGAAGCCATGACTGTTTCTTCAGATGAGGCCACAGTGAAGGGAATCATATTTGCCTGCCAGAAGGGTGCACCAAAGATAACAGTAGCCTTACACAGAGAGGCTTTCTGGAGAGACTTTGAGATCAGGGGGGTGGGGGGAGAAGAAAGGCATAGAGAAGGCCAGGAGGCCACGGACATTCCAGAATGACCCTCGGTAACTGACCCTATGGAAGGATGAGGGCAAAGTTGTTGCTGTATGTGGTGTTGGGTGGAGACACAAAGCGGTTGCAGCAAGGTTGGATGTGGCAACAGAAGATTTGATGTGCTACGGCAGAGTTAAGGGATCATTTGTTTGGCATGATAATAGATCTGCTGAGTCTGTCTACAAGGTACAAGACTCAATTCACAGACTCGACTCCACTCAGCTTGAACAGAGAACAAACCTGAACGGTTTAAAAATGTTTAATAATCCAACCACAGTTAAACACACCAGCCGATAGCTGTTGAACAACACAAGCGTTATACACAACTGGTTAAAATTTTCATCTAGAAATAATCAGACTTCCTCCCAAACCAATGCTAAGCTATTCATTACATTCAATTTTTTTCTTTAACAAAAAACAACAATTACATTATTACACAATTATTACATAATTGAGAACATAAAAAGTTTAGAACACAAAAAGTTTGACCATATCATAATTACACATTAAAAACAGATGTTAAGAATTACAAAAGGTAGCTGACATCCCAGAATGTTCATCGCTATCAGAAAGCACTGAGGCTACTTTGGCCATTGACACACTCTCATGGCCTCACTGCATAGGAGATATTATCTGGATCCTCCTGCTTGTTGATATACCGGAGTACTGACATGTTGTCTGAATGAATTGCAATCAAGACTAGAGGATGACAGTCCTGACGAGCCTGCTGACAAATTGAGGTGCTCCTAGCTTTTGATACAAGAGACCATTGTAAATTGAGAGCCCATATTAGTATCTTTATCTAAAGTCACATTTGAAAGATGCAAGGAAGATGGAAGAGGCCATAAACCTAAGAACCTTCAAAACTAGAGAAGCTGCGGGGATGGTGAGTGATGGTTCAGTGAAGTGAGACTTTACTTCTTTACAAACTGGAGATTCTTGTCTGGTAAGCTTACCAAGCAAGATAATTTGTGCAGATGGCAACCAAAGAAAGCCAATGTCTGAGATGGCTGAAGAGATTTATCCATGTTTACAGAGATACTTATGGACAGGCACAATTAAAGCTAGTAATCAGAAGGGACCCCATGTTGTAACAGTTAGGAGACAATTGCCTAGGTATGGGAATAAATGTGATTTCCTTGAGCTGCAGATGAGCTGTGACTACTACTAATATTACAGCCATGCACTTGGTGAACACCCAGGGGCTGTTGTGAGTCCAAAGGGGAAGGCATGGAATTAGTGATTGGCTCCCAGCTGGAAGCATACATCTTCCTGAAATACTTGGTAAATTTTTTGTGAGATAATAAGTGTAAAAGTTGGTCAGGCACATCAGTCCATTTTCTCACTTTTCTGACACCACCGTAAAATATCTTGCACTATGATCATTCAGAGTCTTTTTTGTGTATTGATTTTGGCCACTTAAATCTAGGACTGGCCTGAAGTCCCTATTTTTCTTTAGAAACAAAATCTGGACTTTTTGGTCTGGTGAGACCTCTTCTTTTTTTTTTTTTTTTAATAATTAATAATTGCTGCTGCTTTGCTATGATGATGAGATGGATGGAGGGGATGGGCCACAGATTGCTGTTTATGACTTTTATGTAAGCCTTCAGATATTATTGTCCTGAACCACTTGTCTTATATGGTGGTGGCCATCCATGAGTTTGAGTGAAGGAATAATTGGCCCCCCAACTGTCTTCAGAAGGGAGTATTCAGACAACCCTTCCAGGACACTGAAAATGATTTCCAGAGAAAGGACTTCTGAATCTCTGGTTCTGTGGACCACGCCTGACCATAGGGCAGCATCCATTGAAGAGGCCTCTTCTGCTATGGCTAACCTTTTCAGAAGAGTAGTCAAAGAGTGGACACTGGGATTTTCTGGACCAGAGTGACATGAGATTATTTCTGATTCCTGCTGCAGGATCTTTGAGGGGTCTCAAATTATACTCAAAGGGGAGATGGCATCTTGCATTCCTTCTCCCTCTTCTGAAGGTTCTCCTTAAGTTTTGGTCCAAACAATGAAGCTCCATAGTAAGGAGCATTGTCAAAGGGTGACTTAAAGATGTCCATAAAATCACAGGGACAAATCCAAGCTTGACACCTTATGGTTATGTCTGCTTGTCTTGTTCTTACCACTCCATGTACTACACTGTGTATCAGTCTCATGGAGAGATTAGAAATAGTAATCATTTTAACCACCTGAAATTTTACCCATTTCCTAGACTCTGGAGTGGTCACATTCCTCAGATAGTCCAGTGGTTGTTTAGGCATGTCTTTTGGAAGTGTTACATGAGCAAGATAGTATAATGTCCTCAGGGCAAATTTGCCTGAGGCATAAACTCACTTTTACCATGTGAAGACAATCACTCAATAATATTGAATGCTGTCCCTGAATCCATTAATACCAGAGCCCTCCAAACTGCTGCCTTTTCAGTGCTCACCAAAGGGCCCATCAATGGTAGTGAGGATGGGGGCACCAATACTGGTGTGACTTGTATGTCTCCAACATCAAGATGCTAGAGCTCAATCACCAAAGACTCTGAGACCAAGAATATCTCTAAGTGAGTCAGCACCACAGTCATTGCAGAAGCCCTGGCATCAAGAACCCTGTGCCAAGACTCTATTGACTCTGAAATTCTTGGAGTCAAGTCATTTGGATGAACTAAGGTCAGTGCTGAGGCATGCAAGCCAATCAATGTCAAGCTCATAGAGTCCTGGTGAGACAACTGGTCTGAAACCACCTGTGCTGAAACTTGGACCAAATAAGGTGTGTGTGAGGAAGGAAAACTGGAACAACCTGATCTGCCCTAGAGATAGAGGCTGGTGGGATGACACCCATTTCAGTCTCTGACTTCATGACTTCATCTTGTCCCAATCCTATTCCAAGGCATTCGGGAAAGACCTAGTAGGCTTAGAAGATGGCAACAAAGAAGGACAGGAAGGGAAGAGTCTGGAGAGCTCTTTCTCAAAAAGCTGCTGCTGGGAATCTTCTTCTGAGGCATGCTGGAGATTATTATGGTCTCCATGCGATAGGGGCCTGGAACCGGAGAAGTCATGCATAAAGAATTCAGTATCAAAGGTGGTTGTGGACAGTCTAAGTGAGGAGCTTTTAGAGCAGGTGAAGCCCTGAACTGCTCAAAATTTCTCTTAATTTTCTTTGTGTCTCACTGCTCTGTTATTGTCACTTTCTGTCTTTTTCCTTACTTTTGTCATGTTCAGAAGAGGAGAGTACAGGTAACTCTTTGAAAATTATCTTGTTTTGACATTCCTGAAGGGAATGAAAGCCAAAGCCCTTACAGATATCACAGGCCACAGTGAGGTTACCTGGACCTATGCATTCCATACAGATGTTTTGTGTCAGAATCTTGTGGACCCATCAGCCACACTTCTTGAAGCCCTTGTTTATCACTTATGGATGCTAGCAGAAATAATAATAAAAATACAAGCAACAAATACAGTATTATCCACAAAAATAGAATGAAGTCACTAACAACACCTTGGTAGATAAAGTATAGTACTTATTTCCTGAGATAAAGGTATAGTACAAAAGCTAACAGATTACCAGAAATGCATAGGCTGAAATAAGTCACAATGCCTCCTTGCTCATTGCTAAACAGGAAAGACAACAGGAAAAAGTAAGTACACTAATATTTTTTATTTATTTATTTTTTTTGTACAGGAGGGGAAAAAACTATCAGTGTGGACAAATGTATGAAGAAATTAAGACCTGATAAGTTAAAAGCAAGCTACTAAGGTTGACAAAAAGTAGTCACTTATCTCGAGTACCAGAATCATAATCTGTACTTGCTGAGTGACAAACAGGATCTAAGGCTGAGTGGAGAAACAGGTGCATTGCCAACCAAGGATAAAGCTTGGGGTTTGAGTGCTTGGAAGAGAGCTACTAGATTGCATCCACAAAGCAGCCCTATTTTCCATCAGTCAAAGTAGATACATGGGGTGAAAAGGGATCTAAAGTAATGCACTTAATATAATAACATTTTTGTATAAGCAGGCCCATCTTCATGAATAGCAGGACTAAGGCTGCAACTCAACATTTGAAACTTTCCCAGCCTACTCACCTCCACTGTTTTAGCCACAGTGCTTTGCCAGCTGAGATTCCTCTCCACACACTGTACTAAAGTGGATCCGATAAAAAATGAAACAATCACATTAAGGACATTTTGACTAAGTCAGAAAGAAGGCAGGGAATGAGGGTAAGTATGCTGAGGATGTGTCTGCTCATTCAGATTCATGGTAAGGATATAACGTTTGTATCTGGTATGAGGAGGTCCATCCTCGGCAGCAGGACAGAGTCAAGGTCAGCTCCACTGGTATAGAGGGATATAGCTCTGAATATGACCCAGGTGACCCAAGTTTAATTAGCATCACAGGCTCCTATTGGAGCTGGGACATGCCTGTCAGCATCTTAACATAAGAAATCTGGACAAAGGCATAAATAAGGAGGGAGAAAGGCTCAAAAATAGGGGACATTTTTAAACATTGTTCTTATAAACTTAGAAAGTTTATATAATAATGGGATTTACCTTAACATGAATTTTCTGATGGGTATGAATTCTGAAACTCAGATGTCTGTCATTATTTTTAGAATGTGATCCTCAATGATTTGCCAGAAAATATAAAATTTTATGAGGAAAAGACCAAAAATATGAGGCAAAAATCTAGAAATTCTGCAAAAATCTAGACAGTTGAGAGGTATGTCAGGGAGATGCCAGAGAAGAATGAGAAGGTTATCTCTGCTCTCAGGTCCGAGGTGTACTATTGCTGGGATGATGGGTATGATTGGATCTGGGTGCAAACAGTAAAGGCGTGCAGCCTTTGAATGTAATCCAGAGCCTTCAAGGAAGGGTGTTCTTTAAGAATGCCTCTGTGTATGTGTGTCCCTGCATGCATCAAGACGTGCACCCTATTGCATATTGATTCCATGTTCTGCAAGTGGAATTTAAATATAACACTTGACACCACATACACCCTATTGCTTACGTACTCCACATTCCATGTGTAGAATTTAAATACAACACTTGCCACCACCTCTGGCTCCATAGAGATTAGGTAGTTTGTCCAGTGCTAAGAAGTGCTTCTACATTCTATACACAGTACTAACACTGGATTAAGGTAGTGTCCACTGCTACTAAGAGGTGCATGTTTGTGTGTGTGTGTGTGTGTGTGTGTGTGTGTGTGTGTGTGTGTGTGTGTGTGTGTGTGTGTGTGTGTGTGTGTGTGTGGTGGGTTCCCTATTAGGTGAATGAATGCTTAAAATGTCGAGTACGACATGTACAACAGCTTTTGAGTGATTGTTCATCTAAGTGAAACCTAAGAATGTCGAAATAAGGAGTTTTAAAAAGTTATAGTTGGCCAACCATCAGGAAGCCAATGGCTGATGGCAGAATGTTTACCTTGTCTAGCTGTTCTTACAGTCCTTCACTGTGATGCTGTCTCGTTCACCCTGTGTAATGTTACGACAGTCCTCTACTGTGGTGTGATCTCGGAGTTGGTATATTTAAGTAGGGGGGTGTGGGGGAGGCACAACACTTTATTTTGTTTGTTGATTTGTTTTTGTTTTTTTTTGGGGGGGGTTAATGGTGTACAGTACATTTTAGCCTTCCATAGAACTTTGGAATAATATGATAACTTGCTTGCTTGAAAAAACTTTGGGGATGAAGTTATTGGTTACTGTTGCAGTTTTTACTATGTTCACTAGATGGTGCCATTAGCTATTTTTTGATACTATAATGAATTAATTTTTTATGAATGAATTGCTTTTATGAATGATATTATTATCTGTTTTAGGAATGTAGTATTTTATGATTTTATCGATCAATTAAAATGTGAGTTTCATGTATTGTTGGATCTTACTTAATCATTTTGATATATTTATTTGGGGGAAGGGTCTATAAGGTTTTCTGCCAATGAAATGTTTTAATTAATTAAGGAAGAAAGTATTTTAAGTGAATTTCTGATTAATATATGCATCTCATCTGAGGAATCTGGTTGCAGATGAAAGCGCTGTACATTTTCTTAAGAAAGCGTTAATGTTTTATGTGCATAGTAGCTTGAAGTGGCTGGTTTTAGTGTGTGGAGTGCTTAATAAATCTTAAATAAAACCTTTGAGTAGTGTCGTGGGCTTTTTCCAAGTGCTCATATCATATTTTAAAGTGAATATAATTTAATACAGTCAGGAAGGTGAATTAAAGAACACATGCATGTATGCATGCATGGTCCTAAAAAGGTGTGCAAAAGGCCTAAAGTTTGAAAACAGCCTAAAGGAAAAATTGATCTGCCTCTGGTCAAATGCATTTATTTGAATGTGGGTTTCAAAGCCATTTCAATTAATGAGAGTTTCAAGGGTTTACTGTTAATCCCAAGTCTATTTTCATTGTGAAACTATTTTTTTAGCAAATGTCTATCAGTGTCTGTGCTATAAATAAAAGTTTTAAATTAAATCCAAATATCTGTAATCATTGCAGAAGTAAAGAAGAAAATAGCGTGCAGACTGAGGTTTGAAGTGTTTATAATAAGTGAGGAAAAATAGCCAAGTAATGGAACACTGGAATGGCTGCGGGGGGGGGGGGATCTGTTACCCTGTCTAGGGCCCCATTTGACCATGCTGTGTCTCTGAAGTAAATGCTTTGTTTCTTCCCCTTGTGTGCATTCATGTGCCCATGCAGGAAAAGTAGTACAGGACTGAGGGAAACTCCAGACAAGAGCGAAGTGAACCACAGTTATTTTTAAAATTAACAGCAGCCTTCTAAATGTACAGTAGTGCAATGCAGTAGAGAGATTTGCAGGGAAAAGTTTTGTTTTTTTCTTTTTTTGTTTAACCAAAGCCGGTGAACTGGATTAATCACAACAAGGGACTCAACCAGGGCATTGTGGACTACCGGACTGAAGGTAAGCATTTTTTTAATGTGAATATAACCAGATTTTCTTTTTTATTTTTGGAGGGGGGGTGGCTAGGCTAGTGTGTGTGTGTGTGTGTGTGTGTGTGTGTGTGTGTGTGTGTGTGTGTGTGTGTGTGTGTGTGTGTGTGTGTGTGTTTCAATTTGTTTAAATATTTTTAAGTTTGGTTAGTGTGTGTGTGTGTGTGTGTGTGTGTGTGTGTGTGTGTGCGTGCGTGCGTGCGTGCGTGTGTGTGTGTGTGTGTGTGTGTGTGTGTGTGTGTGTGCGTGTGTGTGCGCATTTCTGTAAATATTTTGAAATTGGGTATTTATGTGTCTTCATTGCACTATTCTTCCCTTTTTTTGTTTTGGTAGGGTGGGAGGTAGCCAGCTGGGTAGTGGATTGAAGCAACTTGCCCTTTCACTTGCTCATCTTAAATTCTGCCATTAGGCTGATAAGTGAATATTTGTGTTAATAAATTGGAATATTTTTATTATTTTTTTTTTGGGAGGGTTGGCCAGCTGTGTCATGGATGAATGTAACTTGTCCTTTTTACTTGGTCAGTTTAAATTCCACCATTAAGGTGCATTTGTTTGAATCTGAATATTTATACCTTTGGGGGTGGCAGTAATTGTTTCATTTTCATATGCACATGTGGGGAGTGCAGTAGTGCAGCAGTAGTGTTGCCGCCTCACAATAAGAGAGTCTCCGGTTTGATTCCCAGCTGGAGTGCCTTCGCTGTACAGTCTGTATGTTCTCTCTGCATTTGTGTGGGGTTTCTCTGGGTGCTCCAGTTTCCTCCCATGTTACAAAAAATTGGATTTGTTCCAAGATGGCCTTTTCCTGGTATGCAAATGTTAAATAAAATAACTATTTTAAAGGGTGACTAGTGAGCATTTGTGTGAAATTGAAATTTTTTGGTGGGGAGGTGGCTAGCTGTGCTATAGGAATTTATCCTCTTCATTTGCTCAGCTTAAGTCTGGCATTATGGGCAGGCTAGTGCAAATTTTAGTGAAATAAATTGGAATATTGATGCTTTTTTTCTTGGGAGGGGTGCTAGCTGTGCTGATGATCAAATTACTTGTGCTGAGTTTAAAGTTGGACATTAATGGCTATTGTACATTTGTGTGAAATAAA
Source organism: Protopterus annectens (assembly GCF_019279795.1). Lineage (NCBI taxonomy): Eukaryota > Metazoa > Chordata > Ceratodontiformes > Protopteridae > Protopterus > Protopterus annectens. Next base: position 1,586,044,072 of record NC_056744.1, read on the forward strand.
TTTGAATATTATATGAAACATGTTTTAAACTGTTCCCAATTTTGTACAATGTGCTTGTATTTTCCTAACATGCTTGGTCGGTAAGTTAGTTCTATATTGTTTGCTTAGCTTATAGCCTGCCTTTCCATGACTAGTATGCATTTGCATGAAAAATGCTGCAATCTTTACTCTATAGCTATCTCTGTCTCTCTCTGAGTGCTGTGTTAGTAAAACCAAGTTGAAGCTGTTCCTGATTTTGCAGAATGTCCCTAAGTTTGCTTCATCTTGATCTGTTCCTAACAGAAGTTGGGGTCAACTGTTCACAAACATTACCAAATTCTGAACTACTGGTCAAGTCTTAGTGTGTTGTCAGTGTTGTACTAACCTTGCCAAAGGAGACAATGATGTATTTTTGACATTTAGCTTTAGTCCACGATTCTGGCACTAGTTATTTGTTTGGAGTAAGCCTTCTTGTAGGATAGCTGAGTCTTTTGAGGTTTTGATCACTGCTCCTAGCTTGCTTCTTGCTGGCCATTATTTTGTTTCATTTCATGATTATTACTAAAAACACTTGTCATAGAGGATGAGGTTTTAGAAAAAAATCCCTGGGGGGGGGTGTTAAAAAATGTCTGCTGCAGGTGTCAGATATGCTAGGTACGCCACTGCCCCAGGTTGAGGATTGTGAAAGATGTGGGTAGGGCTAGGCTACTTATTTAGTGCTGGTGAATGCCAAAACACATAGAGCAGAAACTGAGTTGAGGAAAAATAGCCTCCTGCCCAACAACAACCATAAGGCTTTCGTTAGCTATGTCTGCAGCCTCTAATGCAGCACACAGTAATGTGCAGAATTAATTATAAATGGAGCCACGTATACAGAGAAAGAATATATAACAAAATCTACTGGGTGACAAATTCAGTTCCAGTTTCACCCTCCCCCTACTGGCTACCTCTTGTGAAATACCATTGAACATACCTTTCCCCAACCATTATTAGGGAACAGGTCCTAAATGAACTCTCCAAGGCAATGCCCACCACAATGATGGGCCCCAATAATATCCCAGAATGCCTCCTAAGTACCATAAAACACAACCTGTTAGGACCAATTGAGTCACTATTTAAACATAGCCTCCAGTCAGGCTCCTTGCTATGTAAATGGTGAACTGCAACAGCCATTCCTCTGCACAAGTGTGAATCTTCTCTTCTTACCTGTCCATGATTTTCTCAGCATGTCCAGATTTTTGCCTCATATTTTGGTCTGTTCCTCATAAAATGTGTGCTTATCTGACAAATCATTGATGAATGAAGTCACTAAGCGATGGCATACATTTCAGTTTCAGACTGCATATTCTTCAGGGCATTCATGCTAACACAAATCTTGTCATTCTAGTAACTTTCTAAGTTTAAAAGAGCAATATTTAAAATCTGTTCCTGATGTTTGGCCTTTGTACTCTCTTTATTTTAGGCTTTCTCCCGATTTCCTGCTCTAAGAGGTTGAGAGCTATGCTTCTAAGGACCAAAGAAACTAAACACCCATATGTGTGATTAGTTACATAAAAAATATGGAAATAATTATCATGCAAATGATTAATAATGATGTAGGAATCCTTCAGACGCTGGATCCAATGTAGTTTTGGGTCCATCAAGAGCAGCTCATGCTTATTCAACCTGGAGGACTTCTTCAAGAAGGTCACCAAGGTAATGGACAATTGAAAATGGTGCATATTGACTGCCTTGACCTGTACAAGGTATTTTATACAGTAACCCACTTGGACATTGTAAAGAAACTCATTCATTAAGGCATTCATTACTATGTTACATGCCGGATAGCCAAATGGCTCTCAATAGGACCTAAGAAGTTAGGATAGGGAAGACTACCTCCACAAAGAGGCTGGTCAGTAGGAGAATCCCTCAGGGCTCTGTGCTAAGTCTACTTCTTTTTAGCATCTACTTCTCAAAAGTAAAGACTGACTTTAAGGCTGTCTGGCTGAAGTTTGCAGATGATTGCAAACCAGGAGCAATCATAGAATCCCCTCAAGACACAAATATCCTACAGGAAGGGCTAACGCAGAAAAATAACTGGTGTCAGAGAGACAGTTTAAAACTCAGTGCCAGGAAATGCATAACATTACCCTTGGGGAAGTCAGCTTTCCCAGGAAACTACCACATTAAAAACACATCCCCTAGGAGTACACCCAGTATTCAGGAATTTAGGGATACCTGTAAACAGTAACCTGGCCTTTAACCAAGATACTTCCTTGCCACCTCTGTCAGACACCTGACCCACTCATCACAATTTGATTACTTGGTTCATAGTCAGGGCTTTATCCCTGTACAGCACTAAAACTGTCTAAACGTTTCAGATCTGACACAAACAGCAGTCCATCATTTCCAGTTTTGCTTTGCCTGCCTGTACAAACACTGGGCCATCAAAAGGAGAATTCAAAAGTTGTTTTCATATCCTTGGAAGAATCAGTAAGACACACTCACATATGATGACACATTGCTAAGCCAATGTGTAGTCTTCTAACTGCAGCAGCACACATGGTGACATTAGTGATCAGAGACAGGGTTGACATTTTGGACTGTAGTTTATGGGCCTTTCTTGCAACCTCTCTGGAGACTGGCTCATTTCACCTGTCAGCTCTGTCAGGAAATTCTCTATGTGAGATAGCTTACAGATCTCAAGGCAGACATGGAAGACACATAAACCCTTCTTCCAAGTGTGTTCATCACATAACATTCTTTGTTTGCTGGATGGGCAGTTGAACAGTGTAGTGCAGAAATCTTCCTGAAGACATCTGCTGATATAGTGGTGTCTCTCTGATGTGTCCCCCCCAGCAGATCCAGTCCATGTCAGGCTAGAGGATCTTGTCCAGTCTCTTTGGTACAGCCAACACAATATCAGGACTATTTAACCCACCAATCACACCACCTTGTTACTTGGGGAGCCACCCAGGAAGAAAGCAGTGGAGATAAGAAAACTTCATGCAAGATAAACTAAGGAGAAAGCGGTGGAGATAGGAAAGTTGCAGACTGCAAGAAGCCTGGGGAGGAGTGTCCATATCGAGGTGCAAAGAAACTTGGCATGGAATATGGGCTTCTTTCCAACCAAATATTAGTGGGAGGAAGACCCTATGACACCATCTTATGGCTATCAAGAACTGCATGCCCCATCCTTCTGAAATCAAGGTCAAGCGAAAAACCAGAGCAGGGTTTGAATTATCTAGCAGAAGGTCTAGAAGATGAAAATATGTTCCTCCTTCAAAATATAAGATAGATGACACACAATCAGTTCTAGTATAGTTTGCTGCACAACTCTGAAACCATAGAGATAGAAATCTGCAAAGCATCAAGACTCAAGCAACGGATACCAAAGGGCAGGTAGAGCAGGAAGCAAAGAAACACAAAGTAATAAAGAAATTAAAAATAAAATGCTACAAGTCAAAAATAGCAGATATGGGGAATATACTGACCTGTGACTTCTAGTAAAAAAAATATGAGTTTGAAATGAGCAAAAACATTAAACTTTTTCAAATAAAATTGTCAGAAGTGGTCTGTGGCTGTTTTAGAGCTATGATCATTTCACAAAGCAAGAAATCTGAAAATCTTTCACTGCATTATGGGTAAAATGGAGGGGATTGTAGCCAAGAAAAGGTGTATGTGCTGCACTACCTAATCTCAGACACCTGTAGTGACAGCAGTACACCTCTACATCCCAGCTTAAAATCTCATTTAAAAAGACATTGCATACTTTTAATGATGCTAAAGAAACAGAATTAAATCCTTGATGAAAATATGAAGCAAACCCACAAATTGTCCTTCATTTTCAGGGACGTCCTTGATTTTGACTCCACTTTTAGCCCTGCCCCTCTTAGTACCCTGTAAAACTGGTGACCTTTGAAGAAGGGTGGTGAATTATACTTATGTAAATAATGAGACTAAATAGAGGTATGCATTTCTTTTACTTCAGAAAATGTAGATTAATTCATACAGTCTTATTCTATCAATATCTCAGGTTAATAGTACTAACATTTTAAAAAGTGTCCCTGGTTCTCCGTGATTTTTTTTGTATTTGTCCTTAATTTGGATGAGGTTTCTCCCTGATTCAGTTAAGAGTTATGATCTGAAATTGCTGCCAGAGGCACCTTAGTAGAGGAATAAATTAATCCTGAGTCAAATGTTTGTGACATATAATCCAACACTCCAGGTACAGTAGTGGTAAAAAGATCCAAACACTTTTAGAAGATTTGCAACTTTTTCTAGTATTGGGCCTCTGGGCAGAAGTCCACATATGGACTGGTATAACATGATATGAAGAGTCTTTGGCTATCACTGAAACCACAATAACCATGCTATAAGGCATGGGGAGTGAAGGGGCCAGTGAGGCTTGCCAAAAAGGTGTATTAAATGGGCTCTGAAGGGTTTCAGACATAGGGGTTTCTCCAGACACCTGGCAAGAGGAATCCATACTTCTTGAGGACAAACTTTTACTATGAGAAAGCCTTAGGATTTGTTTTGCCTGACTTTCTGTATGAATATTAATATAAGTATCAAGGAAATGGAAAAGCATGCAGCAGCCCTGTGATCATTTCTGGATAACAGCATCACAGGGAAATTTCCTTGCTGGATGAATAAAGGAATGAGTTTGCAGTACTTGGTGTTGACTAGAAATGCAAATAGGTTGCTGCAAAGCTTTTCTCAGCAAAGGAAATGTTTCCATGTTACTGAAAGGTAGAGGGACCACTCCTGAGACATCAGTAAGCAGTGACTGATCCTATCGACTACAGAGTTGGCTTTCCCAGAATATAGCTGGCAGTCAGACATCTCTTCATTATTTTTGTTATGGGGTTTCTTATCTGATTCCACTGAATTTTTAAAGTCTGTTTTAACACCCGCATGTGCATCCAGGTAAATGGACCCATGAAAACTTTTGAGCCATAAGATTTAATGTTTCTAAACAAGGAAGAGCCAAGACATTCTAAGAATGAATGATCTTAGGCACTGATGTTTGCCAGGGAAAGATGCTGTCAAATGGGACATGCTGCCTGTAGGACTTAGTGTCCAGTATAAATTCAGAAAATGTAGGTATATGTGATGGCTCCAAATGGGATTTTGCAATGTTCATTATAATTCTCAAGCACTGGAACAGACTAAGAAGAAACTCTCAAACCAAAACCATGTTGGAGTGGCTAAGAGCCAGTTGCCCAGGTAAGTAAACATTTTCATCTCTTACAGCCGCAGATTCACTGCATCTGCATACATATTTTGTGAGCACAAGCTGAGGTGGGAATGAATGGAAGTATCTGGAGCTGACCTACTTGGTAATCTCTATGTGTAACTAGACATACTACAGGTCCAAAAAAACATATCTAATTTCCTTCTTACAGACATGAAAAGATGTGATTCACCAAGAGCATTTAATTTTTTTTTCTTTTGGGATAAACATTATTCATCCTGTAGCGTGAGTGACTAATACATGGTTCTATAGATATTAGACTTAGATAGGCAGGTGTTCAAATCCAGCAATGACTACTGAGACTGGGTATGACTCTAGTGGTACATAGGACTGGCTTATCCAACAGATCTGGTGTGTACTTTTCTACTCAGGACAAACATATACATGGGGAGAGGGTTCTATCAACAAATTTCCTCCCTTTTAGGGTCAGCATAATGGGTAGGTTGTTTATCATGGATGCAAGGTACTGGGTTTGATTCTTACCTTTTGTCACTTTCTGTTATTGGCTAGGCATGCAAGAGTCTGTAGACTGATTGCCAGGTATTTACCTATGAAACTGTATTGGTTGTAAAAGTATAGTAAACTGGCTTAAACTTAACAGGCCTACTATACACATAAGATCCTTAGACCTCTGTCATCATCAGAACTGAGAAAGACCCTAAAGTAATGAAGGTTATATACTTGCCATAATGCCACATCTGGATGAGTAGGTCCATCCTTGTTTGCTAACAGGACTGAACCTACACACTTTCAGTCAGCTCAGCATACTAGCACACTTCTTTACTGCTATGTCAAACAACTTTCTGTCCAGATCTTATGTATGCCTCTTAAAATATTGACCATGCTAAGAAACAACATGGCAACTAATACTCAAGGCAAGAAAAGGGAGTGTGAGTATGTAGATGAAGATGGACCTGCTCAACCAGATCTATCATTAAATTAAGTACAAAAGTTTTGTATACAGAATGCAGGGATCCCTCCACTTGGAGTCCCAAGGTCATGATTGGAGCGTGCCTTTGATCCATGTGGCTTGAAAGGAAAATCTATACCTACAGATCACATCCAGCACGCACTGCACTGAGAAAGTATTTAGTGAAGCTGATGTACAGACTAAAATATTAAATAAAAATGCATTTCTGAAAAATGCCTGCAAGCTAGCAACTGGTCTGGTTGAAGTGGTGATATGCACAGAAAAAAGTATCTTAGTGTACTTTTTGTAATTGAACTTGATATTGTCAAAATGGATTACTTTGCTGGCCAATATAAAACTAATAGTTATGAATCATTCCTGAATGATTTTGGTCTTTCCACATAAACTCTGACCTGTTTGTGGACAATCATTCAACATAACAGATATTCTCCACTGTTTGAATAGTCCAGAAAGATCTTAGGCAAAGTGATAGACTGGTTGATTGACTGTTTGATTAAACTGATTGTCTGAGTGACTGATTACGGTATACCTGTGGGAGTACCTTAGGCATAATAGGAAAACTCAGGGATTTCATGGCTTCACATTTGGGGATTGTGGTAGGAGTTGCATCCCTTGAAACATGCCCAAATGTCTCACTCTAGAGGCAGTTGATAGTTGCTTGTCCTAAATCACCCTGTATGGATGGCCGAATAAAATGTGAAATACAACCACTAGGAGCTCAAACAGGCTGAAAGTCCAAGCCAGAACAGTAATATACCAAAAGACTCAACAAAAAGAATGGCTGAAAAAAACTTCCAGGAACTACTCAGATTTAATATATAAACTTCAGAACAAATAGCTCAACAGCTTTAATACATCATTCTTCAAAACTTGCAGTAAAAAACAGAACCATTTAAACAACATTATTCAGTGACATCATTCTAATTAATGTATACATATTCTAGTTTAAAACAATAAAAACTTACATTATTTCAGTGGTTGCATTTTTAAAAATGGCTTTAAAATGCACATTTCATTCAGCCATGTTAGCTGATAAGACCTTAAAATATTTATCCATTTTCCTTTTAGTGCTTCAGTTCTGCTTACCAAATTCCCACCACTATCACAGTTCTTAACCACTTGTAAAAACTGCAAATTTAAAGTGATGTGTTTCATCATTCTTTATTATATGCTTTGCTAAAGCATTTGTCTTCACTAATCTCCTTATATGTGGCATATGTCCAATAATCCTTTCTCTAAGTTTTCTGTTTATCTAACCTATATAGAATGAGCCACATTTCATGCAGGTAGCAATATACACAACATTAATGGTGTTACAGGTTGCATAACAAGTCAAGAGTCTCACATAACACAAAGCACCAACCAAATTTAATTTCTTCAACAATGGGATATTCACTTGCTAAATAACTGCCCAGTCCCAAAAGAAACTCTTGACTAAGTAATTTTTTGAAAAGACATCCTGTACTGTCTTCTACTTATTATTTTTCATTCCATCTAAAGTATCCATAACTCTTTAATAATGGCATCCTTTGGTCCATATAATAGTCTCAAAATAGTACATACCTTATTTTGTTTTTGCAGAGTATACTCTTACTTTTTTATTTATAAGCAAGCCCACTTTAATAAGCTGCTCACTATTTCAACTGTATAACTCACAGATCTTTCTTCTTTCACTATTAAGAACAAATCATCTGCATGGCTCAGAATAACTGTTGATTTCATGCTGTCTTATATATCTCACACCCACCCCTTTCTTATTTTTTCAATGTTTACAGTAATAATATTCAGTATTACATTAAATAAAACTGGACTTGGGGACACCCTGAATGAATCTTTTCAGTTTTGCAATCCAACTGCCTAGTTTCCCATTCCTATAAAATGATATAAATAAAAGATTAAAGCACCTTATTCAAATTATAACTTTTATAAATTCTAAATAACTAACCACGAACTAGTAAAACCAAAAACGGCAAGCAACACTGTAAGCAGAGTTGTAGGACCGATAACTTTCCAATAAATGCAGTTTAATAATGAAAAACAATACACTAACACAGCAAACTGAGCACTTTCAGTAGGATCAGTGTCCTACCTTCTTCAGATACCAAACAGTTCAATTAACTACTTTCACAGCAGTCCACTGCCTGTTGTGCTTCACCAGCTTCTTGAGTGACTTTGAAAAATTTCCAGCCATTTGCAATAACAGCCTGATCACCTGTTTTCTTGCTCGCTGGTAAGACTTTTTTCTATGTCACATTTTTAGTATGGATGGTATAAGACAGAATTCCAGCAAATGTAAGTCAGGTTTTACTCTTAATGTAACAGAACAACTAGATAAAATATGGAGTAAATTGCAATGTTGGTATACACAACACATTAGTAAGTGTAAAACCTTCTTAGGGCAGGTTGACATACAGGCATTATGTAAGTGGATTGTAACATTTAACTGGTATTTGCAACAAAAAAATGAAGTATATCATAGTAAATGTTTATTGTGTGATTCAAGAGAAACTGCATTTTGTGTATTATGCCATAAAAAAGTATTGCATGATATTGCTAAAAAATTAGACTGTGAAGACAGATCTGTTCCTGATATAGAATTAACTAAGGCTAAAGAGTTTTCATTATATACAGATGTAAAGCAGTTATGTCCTGTTAGTACATTAATCTATGAATTACAACAGCAGTCAAATCTGATATTGACAGAGTTCCCTGTAGATCTTGTAACTCCCTTTAAAAATTATGTACAAGCATAGAATGATGCCACGGCTACACATACAGATGAGGACAGAAACAAAGCTTATGATACATTGACAGAAGAATTTAATACATTTTTAAAAGAAAAACAAAGTGAGTTTAAAAAGTTCAGAAATGACATCCAAGATCTCTGTCAAAAGTGCATAGGAGCCCTGCAATCAACAGAGGAATCTAATAACAGGTATCATACCTCCCTTAAACAATTACAGGTAGAAATGACAGACCTTAAACAGTGTCTGAAAGAAAAGGAAGAAGAATTAGATGAATTAACAGAGACTAACCTCCAAAATACTATTTTTATATCCCAGCTTAAAGAAGAGTTAAAAAACACAAAACCATAGTTCGTATAGCTGTCATTTCAACAGCAATGTCAAGGACTGCATTGAAAGTGGCATTTGCCAATACCTCAACTAGTTTAGATAGTTTTCTTAGCTCCCAAATGGCTTTTGCAGCCCCGTACCAAGGGAAAATACCTGCTCCAGAGATTACATCATCTCCTAAATCCATATCTTTTAATTTAATATAATCAAGATTTTGATGATATATACGTGATGTATCTAAGGTGTCTACTGGATATGTTAGGGGTATTGGTAGGAACACATTTGTCCTGAGGTAAATGTTATATCTCTCACATCATCTGTACTATATGAGAAGTAAAGTAGAACATTTTCTGAAGCTGTAACAGAAGTACATGTGGTTTATTATGAAAGTTATTGGTTACTGCTCTTAAAGACAGGTGCTGCAAAGTATATTCTCTCATCAGTGTATATTCTGCAAGTTTCTGTATGCAACAGACTGTGAATGCAACTATAACCAGACTTTGATTTCAGCAGAATCCAGCCAGCAAGACTGAGTGTCTTAAGAAGACTTCAAATCCATCACAGTAAGCATCAGAGTAACAGCACAGTGCTTTAGCAACTTAAAATTAAGTTTTCAATAATAATTGCCACTCCTCTCAATCCATCTAAACTACATAAAATATTATATCCTCTCCAAGCAAACTTCTTTTAACATCTTAAGCATGTTATTTACTTCTTCCTTTCTAATTTTTCTGTGCAACCTGTCTTTGTTCTCTCATTTGATGTACTAAACTTCTATGTTATTCTTAACTCATACAGTTTATTTTAATGATGTTGCACTGTTCCTATGATTGCATCCACATTTTTGACATTGTTTCCCTTCATGGCTTCCTTATAGCTGTCTTCTTTTTTAACTATTTGATTTAATGCAGTTTAAGCTGACTCCCTTCTAAGTCATGATGTATACCTGTAAGTCATGATGTATACCTGTACTGAAACTATCTTTAATCCTTAAGTAATATATCTGCTGTAGTACTCTTTCAAGTCTACAGGGCTGCTCATTGTTATTCACTGCTAATTCAGGAAGTAAAGGCAGCATTCTTTGATTTCTTCTTATCTCACCTTCTCAGCTTCCCTGTCTGAATTATATAAACATGAATCCTATCTTCATTTTTAAAAATACCAAGCATTATGTGCATAGGCTTTTCAAGTCTTATGGTCAGACCACAGCATATGCTCTTTTAACATAATCCTGGTTGACTTTTCTAGGTTTAACTTTAAAATACTCTACCTTTAATTTTGTTATATTCTCTTAGTTGCAAATCTCACTAGAATTGTTCTATGGTTAGAGAAATTTGTTTTCAGACTTTATTATCTACCCTTCTTTTTGACTGTTCATTTATTGGTATGTAATCTACTTTAGTTCATACATTACATTACATTTAATATTTGTATATTCATTATTTTCTATTGCACTAATTCCAAAATGTTTTATTTTATGCATTTGTTAACCAGGTAAATCCAGTAGATGCACCTCTCCCGTTTTAGGGACAACCTAGAGCACTGCTTGGTTAATTGACTTGATCAGAGTCACACAATGGACAAACAAAGGTGGAACGAATCAAAACTTGTACTTTGTGCTACATAAGCAGCTTGTTAACATCTCAGAACCTTAATGATGTGTACTGTCAGATGTTTCCAAGTCTCCTTTTAATTGTTTCACAGCCTTTCCTCATTTAATTTATGTTACACAACATGCAGTTGAACTCCCCTGCTTAGATATGGTCCAATCATTCAAAAATTATTGAGCTGTTTTACTCTCTTTAGATGCATAGACAGTGCACACTGTTATAAGCCCTCCCATTCAAATTAAGGCCCTGTCTGTTTCAGTTATAAATATTACTGATTTTTTTATATCCACTTTGAGCAATAATTAGAGTATGTACATCATTATATTCTATAATGCCAAAAGTCCATCTAATTATCACAGAGACAGACACAAACACAACCACCAAGACACACACACACACACACACACACACACACACACACACACACACACACACACACACACACTCTCTCTCTCTCTCTCTCTCTCTCTCACTCTCTCTCTGTTTTCATTCTATCTCCTTCAAACACACTCAGAAATCACACTGCTTACAGGCAGTACATTTCAGCAAAATGCCTCATGGTAGCATTTTAAGATACTAGCTTTAAGAGTTAGAATATTAAATGAGTTACTCATATGTTACAATTCCCTTAGTCATTTGCTCATCTTCAATTTCCCCACCCGCTTCCTGTGAAAACATCATAGGCATATAGCTCTCAAACAGTCAGGGAAAAATCTCAACAGAATCAGGAACAGATCTAGAAATAATCAAAGACAATTTTAAAATATTAATATTATTAACTTGAGGTATTAACAGATTAAGAGGATGCAAATTAATATGTTTCCTGAAGTAAAAGTAGTCTACATCTTTAATTATAGTCATTATTTATTAAGTATAATTCACCAGCTTTTCTCCAAAAGTCACCATTTCCAGGGGTGACTAAGAGGGATAAAGCTAAAATCTGAGTCATAATCAAGGACATTCCTAAAAAGCAGGTCTGGTTGAAAGCTTTGCTGAAGCATGGTATCAGTTTTGACAGTTTCAGACATAACAACCTTTTTTTTGTTTTCATCACAAGGATAGCTCTGTTTCTTGCTCTGTATCACTACTATCCTCAACTACATTTTCATTTTATTTTCTGCAATCACTACATCTTCTAGACTTTAATTATTTTATTTGCTGTTCCAAATAAACCAAAAACAACCTGATTTTACAACTGTTCAAGTTTGCAGAATCTTGACTTTACTTGTCACACCTCTCCACAGTTATCGCATTAATGTGTCTGCATTAAACTACAGGAAAATCTTGTGTCTTCTGGAAATCTCAAAGTTCTGCAAATAAAAGTCAGGCCAGGGTAAACCATTAAGACATTAGTAAAACAGTGTAGCACCACATTTTTCTGCCATCAGTTGTTGCTTGTAGCATTTATTTATTTACTTGACATTTGTTAACCAGGTTGGTCCAACTGAGTTAATGTCCATTTTCAGTGGAGACCCAAGGGGAAAAGTTCCAGATTTAATATACAATGTGAGAGTAAACAAATGAGAGAAAATATAGCAGTAACAAGAGTATTACAGGTTATAAATTTGAGGAAAACAAGATAAAAAAATATTATGAGCATAAGTACAATATGTTACAAACAACAAAGCAACAAATGAGATATAAGCAGAAGTATGTTACATACAACAAACCAACAAATGAGATATGACATTTATACAAGTTTAAATTAAATAAGAAATTGTGGTAGGCCATTTGAGCTTTAACATGGTGAAGGAGTTTGCAGGTAGTAGTAGTAGAGCAAGATATTAGGAGCAGAAAGGAGAGGAAAATGTTTATGTGGGGTCTTGACAAGGGCAAATCCACGAGTTAGATAGAACATTTTTAGTTCTTTTTTAATCTAATGGATTGAGTAATACCTCTTATGTTGAGTGGCAGTTTGTTCCAATTTTTGAGATGCTGAATGTTTGTATAATACTTTATGGACTGTTTTATTGGCTTTGTGGATCAGAAGCTGATGTTGGACTGTGCTGTGGAGTCGGCGAGGAGGCGAGTAGTAAAACACAAGATTAGATAGTGAGGGTCATGCTGAGGTTTTGTTGAAACATATAAAAAAACTCCTCCATTCTACAATGAACAATTGATTTATTGCCCTCATCTTTCAACACATTACAGGAAAAAATTACTATACTTTGTGGGTTGTCTTGTTTGTACTGAAATAAACAAGATCCGTTCTAGGACCCATAGTCTCTCATGCACACTGCCACACCACATATAATATGTCCACTTTTTGCAGTAATAGTCTCCTCTTTTCCAATGCACTTCCTTATAGCTAGATAATCTCTGTCCTGTACTAAAGTACAGCCAGTGGTTGTGGTGATGTCACAGTATTTGCTTCAGTCATTTTTTCATAAAAAGCTTCCACTTCTTATTCATTCATTGTATATTTGATCCTGTTTACAGCACAATTATTCTACACCTTTTCTGTTTGGCTACTAGAAGGATCTGATTCCTCATACAAACAGAAAAATGTGATCTTTCTTGCAATAAGCAGCATGAAGACAAAATGTTATCAGTAATAAACACAATATACATGTCTATAGGTTTATAGGTAAGTACTAGGCTAGCTGTCCCTGTGGGACATTTTAAGCCTAGCCAATTTCCTTTTGGTGCTTGAATTAACTTATCCCATTTGATGTTAAATTACGCATCCCACTGTCAGTAATTATATGTCACCCCTATTGATTATAACTGGGTTCATACAATAGATAATTTGAGGGGACTGAATCATGAAAGTATTTAGGAGATGCATCTGTCCATTAGTAGTACAGGGGCAGTTCTGTGGTAAATGTGAATTTGGACAGAGAGGAACTTTGTTTTACGTGGATGGGGAGTCTGTTCCAGAACAGCAGTATCCTCTCCAAGATATATGTGCCCCTCTGAACTATTCTGTTGATGTTGTAGAAGAGGTTTAGATCCCTAGACCAAGTATTTCTTATGCCATTTGACTTGCTGATGTACAGTAAATCCATGACAATTGGGTCAATATTATGTAAACGTGGTATATATGCCACTTACTCTAAATGTTAATATTGTATGCCTACACAAACTACATAACAAGTAATATATTATTATTATAATCAGTTTTGAGTAGCTTACAATTACTGGCTGGTCTTAACACTAGTTTGATTGTACAGGAGATACAGTCTGGTCTTATCACCAGTTTTCTTTTAAGATTTTCATAAATATTTAGCATGTGCCAAAGAAACCCTTGCATCTGCAGAATAAATTACATATGGAAATATTCACAACTGTTGAAGGTGTGATCTTCAACAATAAAGCTGTCAACAACTACAGAACTGAGAACATTTCTCATTACTCCTGTTAATCAGTGTTGCTATGGTCAATGAATTTTACCTTCCTATCATAACCTTGCGTAAGCATAATAAAGGTCTGGAGTGCGGAGGCGTGGGGATCTCTGAAATGTTTTGTATTCTATGTTTGTACTCTAATAACACCCAAATTTCATTGCTGCAAGTGTTGGTAGATAAGTGTGGGCTAATCAGTAAATGTTTATAGTTATACATCTATCTGTTAAACACTCAAAAGTATCTCTTGTCTTTGAGCAATATGCGGTCCTTAATCCATCTATATGTGTTTGGAAGAGGCCTGAAAAGCACTGAGGTGAGTTGAAGAAGAATATTTCCTCAGCTGCAATGAACATGCAAAAGAAATCAATGCCTACTTTTGCAGAGAAGATTCTTGTAAACAAAAATGTTCACTCTAGTCCTGCATGGAAGACAGATTCCCTGGGATGTTTACCAGGGTGTACCATGAACTTACAGTACTCTATATATGCTTGGGTGGTATTTCATGATAAAGAGATATAAGGAGTAAATCCTAATTCATCTTAGGTAGTAACACATTTGTCATTTGCAAAAAATAGTCATATTCTGAGCTGTTTGTACTTGACTTAGCATTTTCTCTGCAATCTGCACAGTATGATGTCAGAAAGAATGGGTTCCAGTGAAAGAAAGAAAGAAAGAAAGAAAGAAAGAAAGAAAGAAAGAAAGAAAGAAAGAAAGAAAGAAAGAAAAGTATTAAAACAGTAACTTTAAAGATCAAAGTTTTCAGAAAGTCAGTGATCTTGGGTCCTAGAAGTTTCTGTTGACAATGGAAGACCCCAAATAGCAGAAAATGAGTTTTGCATGAACCGATTACAAGTATGTGCCTCAAAAAACAGACCCAAATGTACCTGAGTTTGGTGAACATTATTCATTCAAATCACTAATTAATGAACAGGATGCATCAAATTTGCTGTTTAGTGCAAACATTTATTGTCAAACAGAAGAACATGTTGCCAACATGAACTCTTTAAAATTGTTTGCTCTAATAATTTAGCACAGTCAGGACAAATAAGAATCCTCCTGCCCAAGATGGTTAAATGCTGTAAAAGCTGTGTTCTCAGTTAGGTGATTGAGTCTATTGGATAAGCTGGTTCGTCTACAGGGGATTGGTAGGAGGGAGAGACAATGTTTACCTGCAAATTATCATCCTGGCTAAGGGGTCCAAAACATTAAAAAAATATCATAGTTAGAATAATTTCAGAACAGCATGTTGGCTCAGTATGGTTAAGATCTTTGGCTCTTAACTCCAAGGTCCAAGTTTCACTCTGATGTCTCATTACTGCCTTTGTGGTGTCTGCATGTTTTCCCTGTGTCTGCATGTTTTTTTTTTGTGTGTTATTTTTGGGTTACTTTGGTTTCTTCCTAAAAATATGGTTGCAGAATGGCTATTCTAAAGTGTCCATAAATATTGCATTTACTCTTGCCCCTGTGGCCCAAATTGTGATTCATACACGTAATGACAGTTTTGTTACCCAGTAAGCAAATGAATAATAGCAAAATTAAATCAGTACTTTTATGATGGAAGGACATTGCTGGGTAACACCAATGAAATGGGAAATATCCCTTTCTGAGTGTGCTGTGATCTTAAGGTTAAAGTTGGGGAGTGTGAAGTGGTGAAGTCTCTGTATGTAAAACTGCATGAGGGGCTATCCCCTGTAAAAAGCATGGTTTAACTTTTTTTGTACTTTGATTTATATTGTTGATTGTGTCGGTCAATAGTCATACAGTTCAGTGATTTGTTGTTTTGCTACACTGTAGATCTGATTTTAAATTTCACTGGTTTCTATTTATTTGTTGAACAATCTGACATTTACTTTAGTCCCACATATCCATAGATATAGAATGGGCCAACTACTGACCTGTTAACAGTTTAGAACCATAGTATGGGCAAAAGAATCATACACATACATGTTACTGAATTTTACTGTTTTTCTTGTACAGAGGTTGACTCTCACAGTCCCATTTAAGAAAGAGACGGATCTCTAATGGTCAGCTGTGCAAGAGAAGAAATCTTAACAGTCAACCAAGCAAAAAAAATAAATGAATAAAAATTTGTATGCAGACCACAAGGTTTCATCACTTTTGCCAAAGTGCATCAACCTCACAACAGTTTTATTTATTTACACTTGTTTTCCAAGATAAAGCACTGATCTCCATGGGCCATTTTCTGACTCAGCTGAGGAGCTGTGACTGGTTAAGTGTGTTGTTCAGAGCCACACAGTTAAGACAATGGAGGCTGAGGGAAATCAAACCTTGCACCACTGGAAACAGATCCTTAACCCTCAAAGCCAACGTCCAGACAATGTTTTACTATAATATATAAGATATTTTACATGCAGAGACTGAAAGTGTCGCTTTATATGGGTGTGCCCCCCCCCCCAAAAGAAAAAAACTGCTAGACATCTTTGTATAAAGGACATTTTGCACTGCTTGCTTATCAGAAACATCACATTGCTGTCTTCAGCACTCTGGGCCTAAGCAGATCTATCCTCAGAAGATCCTGTTTTGTACTACACTGCTCAGTTTCTCTGTAACTAATGTTCATTCATATGCTACTAAGAAATAACTGCTCTGTATGTCTGCTGACATATTGCTGATGTGCAGTAAAATTAGTTTTGAGCATTATTTACCCTGCAGTGGCAGAAGCTGACAATTTTATTCTCATAAATTCTGATCATGGAAGAAGGAACATATCATGCACTCAAGCCACATAAGGCCACAGGTCCAGCAGCAACAGTAAAGTTCAGGGAAAGGAGACTGTGGTTCTCTGCTTGTTCAACTTGCTTTTGAAGGAGAGCAATATTCCTCAATTTCCAGCTGCTGGCTTTCCTCTAGTTTGTGGGAGTTGTCTAGCAGCTAAATGCTAAAATTAATTTGATTTCATCTTCTTTGTGAGCAGTGTTTTCTTTCATTTAAAAGGCTTTAATGAGGTGTGCCTTTTTGAATAAAGATTAACAGTAAAGATCATATTAAGATACATGTAGAAAACATCTAACCTTTATAGTTATTTTTCTAGTTAAGACCATGGAAGACTGGAGAGCATCTTCTTACAAAGACTCAAGACCCTCCCTAAGAAATATAATTCCACAACGAAGCAGATTTCCTTTGAGCTCATAGACACATGTGGTACTCATTATATTAATAAAGTGCAGCTGAGAGGGAGAGTCCAAGAAGTGACAGCCTTCTGAACATGCCAGATGTTTCTTGATGGAATGACTAGTGAAGAAGTACATGACTGCCTTGACATAAAGGCTTCTGCAGGTTCTCCAAAAGTGATATAAAAATGAACCTGGGATCATCCATCACTGACTACATTAAGGGGAAAACTATTCAGAAAAACTGTAATCAGTGTCCATTAGGCAGGATTAAGAACCAAAGGTGTGCCTGTTGGTGCTTAAATAGTAATGCAATAACAAGTAACTGCTGTTCTCCGAAGAAAGGTTCAGAAAACTCTGACTGTCAAGGTTCTGTGTGGGGTTGACATATATGGATATATCTTCAGTACAGCAAATTTCTATGTTGATGTGATCTCTGACTCAAAGTGGCACCATACTAACACCATTCACAGTCACAGCCCTTGCTGGGATTACACAATGGACTTCGGCAATGTCATCCTGTATCCCTTAAGTAAACTTAGGGTGATGCCATGGGACAAGCTCCTTCTTGGGAACACAAAACTTGGAAAATGTGCAGAACCTATCACCCATACTAAAGGGTGGCAAAAGTTAGTCTGTTACGTAAATAAAGGAAAAGTGATTCTAACATATAATTTAAAATGCGGCTCCTACTTAGGGGGCCTTTACTGTGACCAGTATCATGCCACACCAGTACAATGTGTTGTATAGGAGCCCCTATTCTATGACAGCTACTGTTCATAAAAGAAGTGTTCGGCATAAGCATACAAATTTTTTTATTGCTACTTCAGTAAAAAATAATTTTTATTTGCTAATTCACTTGTACCTACTCCAAACTGATTGTTTTTGTTGCATGTTAGCTCTCTCACTATGCCCTTCCAGTATTTCGACTTCTATGTTCCTTCTACTACTACAATTGTTAGATGTTATGCTTTTCTCCTTTGTTTACTACTGCAATTGTTTTGCTTCAGTTTTCTTACTCCACTTACTTTTTTATTCAGTCATATAAATGACACCATTGTTTATTTGCATTTGTGTTTGACCTAGCCAATCTGAAAAAGGTCTACCGGGATCAGTGTTCTACCCCAGTTAAGAAATTAAATAAAAAAATATAGTTAGAATTTAACAAGATTAATCAGATTGTCTTTCTAGAAATTAAAGTTGTAATTTTCTTTAAGTCTCTCTATTACAAACAATTGAAACATGAGTAAAGCTTTAAAACAGAAACATTTAATAACTTGCAGTGTCTGCAAGAGATTTTTTTTTTCTTTTGGTTTTGGTTTTAAATTTGAATGTGTGGGTCTAGTGTCTTGTCTGGCATATACAAATTTAAATGAAAACTATAACTCAGTGTGAGGAAATAGTAAGTGTACCAAATACATGACCAACTTTTCTGTATAATCTGTTGTAGAATGGCACACTGACATACTCTAATCATGTTATTAATGCATGTCACATGACCACAAAAATCGTTAGTAACCCCAGCAGTGAGAAATATTACTTATTAAATAAGCAATAAACTGGACTTTAAGCAAGACCCCAATACATGGTTGTAATAAAACACTCCTTAAGTATCAGACGTATGTGATTTAACCACTTCTTCTATAGATCGATCAGTTGAGTGTTTATTTTCACAACACTGAATGAATCATAAGCAGATTTCTCAATAACGAACACTTTGCCATGCCTTGTTGTACATAACATTTTGGGTTAGTGACTCCATTTCTGCCATGGTCTAGTGTTAAGTTATGTGAATTACGGTGATTTGACTACAGAGCTGTAATACCAATGGGAATATATGTCAGAAGCTGGCCAATTTCATGACAAGCAGTACATGGATATATAGGCCTACATTTTGTCATGACAGACAGTAAGAAAAATGTTTTCCACCTAAAGTGCTAAATAGAAACTGCTCTGTTTTTTGAGATGGGATTTCCAGTGCTGCCTAGTCTAAGTCCATGTGTTGTGCTGTGACAGTTAAAAATGCACAGATGCCGATAAATGAAGAAATGAATAAACACATGCAAGGATATATAATGTTGAAATGTATTCATTTCAAAATGTTTCACTGGTTTTGCTGCATTATCTTATTAAAGAACTCAGTCAGTATCCTTTAAAAGACAGGAGTGGTCTTTGGATGTTAGATCCTCCATGTTGCTCTTAGTAAACTCTCAGAATTACCCTCCTTTATAGTTTATTTTAGTAACATTTGTGTGCTTACCATAAGGAAATATATCTTAACATCCAACTATCATAAATAGTGCCATTCTGTGCTGCTAGGTAACAGAAAATGTATACTCTTAACTTCCTGTGCTGGAATAATAGCTGTTATCTGAGGTTCTGGTAGGGAATCACCCAAGTTAAGATGTGGCCTGTACTGTGAGTTTAAAATTCATCAGATGTGGTATTCCTATGACATAATTTTGCTCATAGCAAGTTATTAAAAATTGATTTTACATCAAAAGATAAGAAGAGACAAAAGTTACTAGTGCAGCAATTGTTTAACAGTAGAAAAGTAATGGCTTTGACCATAAAAAGTAAAAGTTTTTTTGAACAAGATGCCCAACAAGCAGAAGAACAAGTTTCTTTAAGCTAGTATATGTGGAGTCACAAGAGATAAATACCAAGTTCAGGAATATGGATGTCCGTGTTGAAGAACATGCAATCAGCAAATGTGAGGCATAAAGAGTAGTAATAAACATTCATTGTATGTTCAGATAAACTACAGAGGCTTGAAGAAAAAAGAAGTAAAGTTAAAGGAAAAATCATCAAAAGTAGGCCCACTACTAGAAACTGTGGAAAAGCAACTAAATGAGCAAAAAGATAGGGCAAGGTGAACAAATATCCATTCTTGTGGAATACCTGAGAGGGCAGAAGAGGATAATCCAATACAGCTCAGCAGTGGGCAGATAATTCAAGGGACTGTTCTGGAACAAGAAGATATTTGGGTGGCACATGCTCAAAGGTTCTATGTTTGTTAGAAAAATATGTGTTAGTAATATGCATGCTTAGTGCATTCGAGGTTTAAAAACAGTTAATACATTTATTCTGTTCACACTGCATGAATGTGCACAAGCTACTAGAGACATTCCAATCCTGTTATGTCATGAAAATATGCGCACAGCTATGATCTGCTTATGCTTTGGAAATTAACAGGAAAGCATTTGATTTCTGCTAATGTCATGAAAATAATAATAAGTGTTTCATTTCTACTAATGTCATGAGACTTAACAAAGAGTTATTGATTTTCTGCTTCTGCCATGAGAAAGTACACAGCTGCTGAAGCTATTGATAATGAAAACAAAGTCTGCTTGAAAGTATAAACCCTAGTCAGCATTACTTGTACCTAAGCTAGAAATGTACCTTGAAATGTAACACATATATATTAGAACTGCACAATTGAAGACTAGAAAGTTTGTAGTGGGATAAAAATAAGCCCCAAGGCCAGGTTGTTTTTATCAAATGTGTTTTTATATTCCAGTCATGTCAGCAGGAAATCCAAGTAACATTTTCTATGTAACACATAGCGAGTTTTAAATCTGAACATGTCAGCAGGAAATCCAAGTAACATTTTCTGTAGAATAATACAGAAAGCTGTGTCTAACTACATCAACCATAGAAAAGTAACATTTCATAGAACTGTATAAAAGTAGCATACTGCTTACTAGTAATTTAGACAAATCTTGTATTTGCATGTTTTGTCTCCTTGCTGCAGGTAATAAAGGGTGCCATACTTGAACATTAGGTGAATTGGTCTTTGAAGTTTTTTCCTTTGACAGTGTTCCTCTGTGGTCAGCAGAGGGGAGCAATGTTTGTCCTTCTCTGGTAGGATTTGAAGTTGACAACATAAAAAAGAGTTCCAGCAGCATTATAGTAGCAGGGAACACAGTTTAAAGTGAACACTGTTGGTGTGTTCATGAGACAAGACTCCTCTATGACCTTCAGAAGAAGACATGTCTCTTTTATTTCAGCTACAAGACAATGCCAACTGAAGTATTTCAGGTTTAACTTAAAAATGTATTCGGGTTGTTTTTTCCAATGGGTGCCAAAACTTTTTTGTATGTATGAGAAGCAACAAAAGCCTTACTGGAGCACCAGATTAATGTGAAAGGGGAAATTCAACAGTTGGAGGATTGAGTCAATAAAGAAATGAGAAAAAGCCTTCTACAACATGTCTGAACAGAGAGAAATGTTGGATTCCTTTCCACTAGTGAAAGAAAAGGAAGATTGCTAGACAAAGTGCAACCATCACAATAGGGGAAGTGGATGAACAAGAACTGCAAGATTCCCTGGGGACTGGGGAATTTGCAAACATAACGTACATACAGAAATGAAAGTAACAAATGTATGAGGAGATATTTGTCAGTGGTATGCTTCTAGCCTGATGGAATTTGGTCGACCAGAAGTATATATATAAGAAATGCCTTCCTGCCAACATCACCAGAAATGTTTGAGGAAGTTTTAAAGAGGAGGTTATTAGCAACATCACTGAGAAGTAAAGCAGTGTGCAAAATGAGCTAATGAAAAATAGTACGAAGGAAGTGATCAATGAACAAATGCACATTTAATTATAATGATATTTTTCTACAAAACATTAATTATGTAGACTCAAAGGTGGAAAGAGTTATAGGCAAATGTAGCAGAAGTTGTGAATTTTATAGAAAACAAATAGGAACGGTTTAGCAAGAGATAAATGTGATGCAAAAAGATTGCTGGGCCTAAATAAATGCAATAAAGGTAATTAAATGAATGCAGACACTAAGCATGAGTATTTACAAAGACGTCTGAATAGAAGGAAAGAATAATAGAAATTGTGAACGCAAAGCAAATAGGGAAGGCATGCATGGAGTTTAATTGTAGCAAATAAATAAAAGGTAATGAAAATGTCATTACAGCAAGCTGCTGCTAGAACGAAAAAGCATGAGGAATGGGAAGAGCTTGGTCCAATAAACAGCAAGATGGCTGTATAGGCTGACTGGGGACTCGATTCCATGAGGCAAGTGATTATAGTATAATGAGTTGCAGACTCCCACCTTGGAAGCAGAAAAGATATATATAATAAGATGTTTTATTTTGAATTTTTGTGTGTTTTTGCATGTTGAGTAGTTTTTCTGCAATCCTGATGATAAACAGTGAAGAGTTATATGTCTGGCAAGGGATTAAAGAGGTGAGACAGAATAATGAAATATGTGATATGTTAACATCATTAGGAGTAAAAAAATGTAGTAACAGGAAGGAAGGAGATGAAATTGGCCATGAAACAGTGGATGGGATCCAAGGACTTCTGCTTCATGTGTTATGTTCAACTGTTGAAAAAAGTGTGGGGCCAAAAAAGGCCAAAACTAGAGGAGAAGTGTTAACCTTGAACATTGCTCTTCTCCTTTAAATTTTTTTTTGGAGAGGTGCTAGCTTCCCTGCACTGCCAACACATCCTGAACTTATATATACCAAAACAGTGTAAGAAACTTCTTTGTGTGGAAGATTTTCAGTCCATATATCTCTAGTTAATCACTGTATATTAATCAGATCAGACAATAGCAGTAGAAGTAACAAACTTAAACTCATCTTAAGTCAGAACAAAACAAAATAAAAAATAATAATAGAAAATACATAATTGTACAGCATTACTAAGTATTTGAACGTAATCCAAGCAAGGCAGGCAGTCTGTTTCCAGTCGAAAATCCTTTATTAAGTACACAGACAAGCGATCCAAGTAAAACAAAAATAGAGTAATAATTTCCTCACAAGGTTTCTAAATATATATATACTTTTTATCAGGCATGGGAGTGGTTTATTGTGCTGTAAAACAAAGTGTTATTGGTACACATGTTAAATTCACATCCCTTCCCCCATCAGTGTGACATTTGAGCTGGTCCTGCCCTGCTTAGTAGCTGTCATAATAATATATAACCCTTATGCACTTTAAATAAAATTAATAAAGATGTGGTACCTCTTATTTAACCAGATTATTAAGTCTGTGATTTTATCCAAGACATTATACTACATGGCTGGAAATATATCAACCTTAATTCATTTGGCAATCAATATATATATATATATATATATATATATATATATATATATATACATATACATTTTGCATGTAAAAATCATTTTCTGTTTTCATAACCTATTGTTAACAAAGATCTCTTTCATCCTTCTAAACTTCTTCAGGTCTGTGTACAAGAATCCTAAAAAACAATGTATAAAAATATATATAATTGTATAATTAGTTAGTATTGTTATTACACATCATTATGAATAAAGTGGAAAAAAGAACCAGATTCAGAAAAAAATAAAAATAAAAAAAAAATGAATGTATGATAGAAACAAAATATACACTTAAATTACAACTGATTTAAAATGGTATTTAAAACCAACTGGTAGAATAAAATAAAGTGAAATAAAATTAGTCATGTAAACAATGTGGCAATTTCTTTGGTTCCAGTACACTTTTAATTGAACAGTAATAGTTTAGTCCAGGCTTCCTAAAAGAGTTCAGCTTTAATTGCCATATGAGTTCATGCTTCTCCAGAATATTCAGGATGTCTCCTTCAAGCTCACCCATGTCTATGTGATCCAGGATCTGGAACTTAAAACCTGTGTGTCTTTTATGAAGAGAAAGGTGTTTGGGATCATCATACCTTGCAGAAAAGGGAAACGTCTGAGAAATGAAAAACTTGGACTTGATATATGTAAGCCCATTTTTTCAGCCATTTAGTCTCTATGTTTTGAGACTCACTCTAGTGGGTCTCAACATTTCAAATGGTTGCTAATAAGGGTGAGTAAGATAACTTCCTTTACTGAAGGGCGGCAGTGGTGGTGCAGTGGTTAGCATTGCTGCCTCACAGCAAGAGGTTCTCTGGTTCGATCCTCGGCTGGGGTGCCTTCTGTGCGGAGTCTCCATGTCCTCCTTGTGGTTGTGTGGGTTTCCTCCGGGTGCTCTGGTTTCCTCCCACATCCCAAGGGCATGCTGTATGTGGATTGGACACTCTAAATTCACCCTAGGTGTGAGTGCGTGCATGTGTGTGCCTTCTGTGGAAGGTTGGGCACCGGGCTGGCAACTCGACACTGTAAAACTCCACTGCCAATCATGAGCAGACAGGCGATCTGCTGTGGTGACCCCTAACCAGGAAAAGCTGAAAGAAGAAGAAGATAACTTCCTTTACTGAGATACCATCAGGTTTAAGATGGCTGCTATATGATGACCAGTAACATATTTGGATGATAAGATAAGATAAAAAAAAAAAAAGCCATACAAAAGCTACACATCATAAGTGTTCTCAAATAAGTCAAGGAATAAGCACTGAGGTTCAGGCAGCAACAGTTAAAAGGGGGATAACCCAAGTCAGAGAAGAGGGAACAAGTACCATAATTAATTTGCCTATGCAAATATTTGAAGTGTTTAAAGGCTACTTTTCTGATTTACTTAACCCTGAAGCTAATTTGAAAGGGAATGCACAATATATAAGGATTTATCTGGAGAAGCTGCCATTGCCAGAAATAAATCATCAGCAAAATTGGTGGCATCAATTACCAAGGAAGAAATTAAGTGGTTAGACAAAACAATAAAATGATTTGGACCAGACAGTATCCCTATAGAGGTAAGGACACTTGGGGAAAGAGTGTTAGCCAAATTGAGAAAGAGGAGGATAATGCTTAGCACCAAAGTACCACCTGGGTCCTGGTGAGAATCAGTTATTAGTGTAATTCCAAAGAAAGGGAATGATGGGGCTGTGCCAACCTCCTGGATAAACTCCCATTAGCCTAGTAACCTCCTATAATCCTACAGACTAATATCAGAGCTAAACCATGAGTAACAATACTTGTATGGACTTTAGCAAAAAGAATGGTGAATATATTGCCAAACTTGATCCATGTAGACCAATATTTGTGTTTGTGCACTTGTGTGTGTATTGGGGGTGGCAGCAGTCATAGAATTATCATATAATTAGAAAAATAATCATTCAAGTAAAGGAAACATAAATGGCTTTCCAGCTGTTACTGATTTTACATTTAAATGTGGAGAAAGCATCTTATTAACTAGTGGGTATACCTATTTTCTCTTATGGAAAGAATGTGATTTCTGAGACAATTAATTGTGTTCTTGAAAAAAGTCTACCCATGAGCTGTAATCAGTGTGACACCCATGCACTGCCTCAGTAATCCACTGGCAAGGAGGATGACAAGTACACACACACAGTAAAGTGCAATTTCCTTTAAGAGCACGTAGAGATCACAGTCAGTCTGGGCCTGGTTTCTCCCCCTTTCTTCAGATCCCCAATAAGACTCCCCACTGGCACAGTTATATGGTTGAGATCTCAGCTGAGTGGACAAACCAAGATCTCCAGTACCCTCTCTGTCCAACCAGTGCTTCATGTCCCTGCTCAAGTAGCTGACACATTTACTCCTTGAAATTTGATTTATATACAAACACACAACTGGGAAAGGCTGGCACAGGTTCCCTAGCTATTCCCTCTTCTGCCCAGACTATAAGATAGTTTCCACTGCCACCAGCCATCTCTTATCAGCTACTTTAAGGCCCTTAGCAAAGGGTGTCCAATCCTACTGTGTAATGTTACTATTAATCCAAATGGTAGTCTGACCAATAACAAAGCTATTTAAGAGTGGCCTGTACAGTGTCACCAAATAGATATGCAAGTACTCTGAGAGTTTAAATATCTCTAAACAGACCAGCCACAATTGAAAACTTTAAATATATTTAATAATAAATAATAAAAGAACAAGACTATACTCAATAAGTAATTAGTTACATTAGAGTTCAAAATCACAGGAAACATTTAAAACAACATTGCAGGACAGTTTCAAATAAATAAAGAAAACATCTAAGCTGCATTTTACTATATTCTTAAAACTAACAGAATTTTAGCATCTCCCTGTGAAAAATATATATCTCTCTCAGATGTTTGCAGATCCTGGAAGTCATAAAACAATAAAACACTTCTACATCTTAAACCTAGTAGTTCTTTCAAGACAATACAAAAAAAACCTTCTAGCTTTAGATATTGTGTCTGCTACTGCACTGAAACTGAAAGAGAACATCTCTTTTATTACATGTTTATGAAACTATTTAATTTCAACTATTTTCTCTGAATTATTTTTCAAGTTAACCTCATGTGCTCCAGCTTCCATTAAACAAATATATCTAAATAGTCACAATAGTGCAGGTACATTCCTGTTCTATTCCTATAGGCATGCTGTGGTTACATTTTAGCTCAGTACGTTACACACACTTCTGTATAAATCATATCAATATTCACAAATGATATAGAATTATTTACAAAATTCCAGATAGCTGGGCTGGCAGTATTTCCCTTTGTCACAATCAGCATGAAGATTGCAGTATCTCTATTGAAGATGTTTCAACTAAGTAGAAGTGTGCAGCAGAACTGCCATGTGTTCCTCCTTTGTCTATGTTGTATTTGGAGCCAGTTGTGGTATATATCAGATCTAGGAAGGAGGGATTCAATTGGTAAGGAGAACAGGTAAATAATATCATTGTTTGTACTCAGCAAAATACTTTAGTGAAGCTCCAACAAGATTTAGAATGGAAGTTTGAACAATTACACAAGTTTGGTAATCTAGATAAGAGAAGGGTAGTTAAAATAAACCAAAAACCTCCTAATTGAATAAAGCAGATATTTCTGAAAATATGGGGTACAAATAAAGACAAATATTTCTGGGGGGTTGAATAACACACAGCTTACACAAACCAGTAACCTTGGTGTATGATGCACTGAAGGCAAAAATAAAAAATGTATTTAAGAAATGGAAAGTTTTATATTTTGAAATGGATCAAATGTCAAAAGCACTACATATGTTCAGGCTTCTCTTATACACAGTACAGTTATTTCAAGTGAAAACAACCACAGGAATTTATTTATTTATTTGACATTTGTTGACCAGGATAGCCCGATTGGGACAGAGTCCTTTTTCAGCAGAGGCCCGGGGAGAAAAGCTCCACAGTACAAACATGTATATAAATGAAAATACAAGTTACAATAACTTTAAAATACAAAAAAGTTAGCAAAAGAATAAAAGATAATCATACTGGTGGCATAGACATATGAAATATTAAATAGTGAACATTCAGTATGCAGATTAGAAACAAATTATAGTTAACAGAAGGTAAATTTATTACTAGGAGGTTAAGATATAGTAAACTTAGTCTAAAGCAAAGAAGAGAAGAAAATAAGAAGAGAGTCAGGTGAATAAATAGGTAGAAGAAATCAGGTTAGTTGGAGAAGGAAACAGAGCAAAGGAAGGAAAATAAAGAGTCAGGAAGGAGAGAGGAGTAAAAAGAGAGAAGAAGGGAAAGAATAAAGGTCGAGATTCAGGTAGGGTGGTCACAGTGACAAATCTAAGTGTGGTTTAGATATTCTTTGAGAGATGTCTTAAATTTGTGGACTTGAGGTATGCATCTCAGGGTCATGGGAAGCTTGTTCTATTGAATGGTGGGTGAGTAGCTATATAGGTTCTGTCTGACAGATGTTTTAGGTTTATGAATCTGTAACAAATATTGAAAAGAGCACCTTAGTGGTTGAGGAGGGATATAAAATGAAACTGTTGAGGAAATGTTAGGGCAAGAAGAAGGTTTATTGATGATGGAATGGATGACAAGTAATTGAATAACTTTCAGTTGGTTAGGGAACTCTAGCCAATTAAGTAACCTAAGGGCATGACAGTGATATGATTTCAATGGCAGATTAGCAGCAAATCTAACCAGTGGTGCAGCGGTATCATTGTCACCTCACAGAAAGAGGCTCTCCTGTTCGATTCTCAGCTGGAGCGCCTTCTGTGTGGAGTCTCCATGTCCTCCCCGTGGTCGAGTGGCCTTCGAAAGACATGCATGAATGGGCATGCCTTTATTGAAAGTTGGGTTCGAGCTAGCACCTTGTCACCGTAAAAATCTACTGCCAATCATTAGCGGACCAGAGTTCCACTGTGGCGACCACTAACTGGAAAAAGCCGAAAGAAGAACATTAGCAGCAAATCTAACCACTTTGTTATAGGTAGTTTCAGTTTTAGTGAGAAGAGAAGATTGAAGATTTGTAAATATTTGTGAACCATAGAAAAGCTTGGGAATAAGGTAAGCATTGTTCAATGAGATTCTGGAGGTAGGGGTGTGGAACCTTTTGTTTCTATGTAGACAGCCAAGCTTTTGATGAGTTTTCTTAATAGAGTGATGTATGTGTATGTCAAGTTTCAGGTAACCATCTATAACTACTCCAATGGTTTAGTCTCACAGGTGATATTAGTATTGTTCAATGAAAGATTGTTAAATAAGGCCTTGAGGTGGTAGAGGGGTTTTGGGAGGAAGAGTAGTAGTTTTGTCTTTTTTGGGATTGAGTATTAGTTTATTATTAGTAAGCCATGTTTCTGTGCAATTGAAAGAAGTTTCAGTGAGAGTGAGTAGTTCAGTAGGGTTGTCAGCTATAGATATAATGGTTGAGTCATCGGCATAGTGTATGAGGGAAGACTGGGGACAGGATTTGTGTAGTTCATTAATAAAAATATTAAAAAGAAGAGGTCCAAGAATAAAGAGAAAAAAAACTTCAAGCTTTATATGGGATTGAAACAGGACCCAAATAGCATAAGAAAAATTAATTCTGTCAAAAGAGGGAGGGGGTTTGGTTTGCGAGTTCTAAACTGCTCCAGTTATGTCAGATCTACAGCCCTGCAAATATACTAGATGGAAGGAGATAACAGCAATGAGCCAGCAGAATGTTAACATATTCAGATATTGGTATGAGCTGATTCCAGATGGAATAACACAGTTTATCAAATAATTTATGATGAAACAGTTAAAATAAATCTTTAAGGAACCTGTATATAAGGATTGGTACAGACAGCTTATACCTATCGGTTATGATAAGAAAAGCAAACAGGAAATAAGCA
The DNA here is from genome assembly GCF_019279795.1 of Protopterus annectens. Classification (NCBI taxonomy): domain Eukaryota; kingdom Metazoa; phylum Chordata; order Ceratodontiformes; family Protopteridae; genus Protopterus; species Protopterus annectens. The sequence goes on from NC_056744.1 coordinate 1,586,073,338, forward strand.
TATTTTGGCTTTGGCATAAGTCACTACAAAACAATGCAGAGATTAGCTATTACATCAAGGAAAGTTATTAAACTAGGAACACGTTTCAGTAAAATACAATCTGTCTGGAAATTGCAATGTGTGAATAGTGCTCTGGGTGGTGCATTCAAAGCTAGAAAAGGAGATATACTGGATACAGCTGATAGAACCCAATTAACAATAACAACACTGGCTATTGTTTAGTGGTTAATCATCATCTTCTTTTGGCTTTTCCCATTATGGGTCGCCACAGCAGAACACCTGTTTCCATTTCTTCCTGTCCTCTGCATCTTGCTCTGTCACACCAACCACCTGCATGTCCTCTCTCACCACATCCATAAACCTTATCTTAGGCCTTCCTCTTTTCCTGTTACCTGGTAGTTTCATCCTTAGCATCTTTTTCCCAATATACTTACCATCCCTCCTCAGCACATGTCCAAACCAATGTAATCGTGCCTCTCTGGCTTTGTCTCCAAACCTTCCAACCTGGGCTGACCCTCTAATATACTTATTCCTAATCCTGTCCACCCTCGTCCCACCCAGTGAAAATCTTAACATCTTTAATTCTGCCACATCCAGCTCAAACTCCTGCCTTTTTGTCAATGCCACTTTCTCCAATCCATATAACATAGCTGGTCTCACTACCCTCTTGTATATCTTCCCTTTCACTCTTACAGGTACTCGTCTATCACAAATCACTCCTGACACTCTTCTCTACCCACTCCATCCTGCCTGTACTCTCTTCTTCACCTCTCTTCCACACTCACCGTTACTCTGAACTATTGAACCCCAAGAATTTAAACTCATCCACCTTCGACACCTCTACTCCTTGCATCCTCACCATTCCTCTATCCTCCCTTTCATTCACACACATATATTCTGTCTTAGTCCTGCTGACCTTCATTCCTCTTCTCTCTATAGCATATCTCCATCTCTCCAGGGTCTCCTCCACCTGTTCCCTACTCTCACTACAGATCACAATGTCATCTGCAAACATCATGGTCCACGGGGACTCCTGTCTGATCTCGTCTGTCAACCTGTCCATCACCATTGCAAATAAGAAAGGGCTCAGAGCTGATCCTTGATGTAACCCCACCTCCACCTTAAACGCATCCGTCACTCCCACCGCAGAACTCACCACTGTCACACTACCCTCGTACATATCCTGTACCACTGTTACATACTTTTCTGACACTCCTGACTTCCTCATACAATACCACAACTCCTCTCTAGGCACCCTGTAATATGCTTTCTCTAAGTCTACAAAACACAATGCAACTCCTTCTGACATTCTCTGTACTTCTCCATCAACACTCTCAGAGCAAAGATCGCATCTGTAGTGCTCTTTCCTGGCATGAAACCATACTGCTGATCACTAATCATCACGTCCCTTCTTAACCTTGCTTCCACTACTCATTCCCATAACTTCATGCTGTGACTGATCAATTTAATCCCTCTGTAGTTACTACAGCTCTGCACATCACCCTTATTCTTAAAAATCGGTACCAAAACACTTTTTCTCCATTCCTCAGGCATCCTCTCACTTTCCAAGATTTCATTAAACAATCTGGTTAAAACTCCACTGCCATTTCACCTAAACACCTCCATGCTTCCACAGGTATGTCATCTGGGCCAACAGCCTTTCCATTCTTCATTCTCTTCATAGCTATCCTTACTTCCTCCTTGCTAATCCATTGTACTTCATGATTCACTATCCCTACATCATCCAACCTTCTCTCCCTCTCATTCTCTTCATTCATCAACCCCTCAAAGTACTCTTTCCATCTCCTCAACACACTCTCCTCGCTTGTGAGTATGTTTCCCTCATTATCCTTTATCACCTTTACCTGCTGCACATCATTCCTAGCTCGGTCCCTCTGTCTAGCCAATCGGTACAGGTCCTTTTCTCCCTCCTTAGTGTCCAACCTTTCCTACAACTCTTCATCTGCCTTATCCTTAGCCACCTCTCTCTTTGCCATGCACCTCATCTCCTTATACTCCTGTCTGCTTTCTTCATCTCTCTGACAATCCCACTTCTTCTTTGCCAACCTCTTTCTCTGTATCTCCTGTACTTCCTCATTCCACCACCATGTCTCCTTGTCGTCCTTTGTCTGTCCAGATGTGATACCAAGCACCTTTCTAGCCATCTCCCTTACTAAATCTGCTTTAGTTACCCAGCTATTTGGTAACTCTTCACTGCCACCCAGTGCCTGCCTTCACTCATCCCTGAACTCCACCTCACAATTACCCTTTTTCAGTTTCCACCACTTGATCCTTGGTGCTGCCCTCACACTCCTCCTCCTCTTCTTGATAACCAACATCATCCTACAAACCACTATCTTATGCTGCCTAACTACACTTTCTCCGGTCACCACTTTACAGTCTGCAATCTCCTTCAAACTGGCCCTCCTACATAAGATATAATCCACCTGTGTGCATCTTCCTCCACTCTTGTATGTCACCCTATGCTCCTCCCTCTTGTTAAAATACGTATTCACCACAGCCATGTCCATCCTTTTTGCAAAATCCACTACCATCTGACCTTCTGCATTCCTTTGTTTAACACCATACCTACCCATCACTTCTTCATCCCCTCTGTTCCCTTCACCAACATGCCCATTGAAATCTGATCCAATCACCACTCTCTCACCCTTGGGTACAGTCATCACCTCTTCATCCAATTCACTCCAAAATTTTTCTTTCTCATCCATTGCACACCCAACTTGTGGAGCATATCCACTAACAACATTCATCATTACACCATCAATTTCCAGCTTCATAAACATCACTCTATCCAACACTCTTTTCACCTCCAAAATACTCTCAGCATACTGTTCCTTCAGAATAACTCCTATGCCATTTCTCCTCCCATCCACACCATGATAAAACAATTTGAACCCACCTCCAATACACCTAGCCTTACTCCGCTTCCATCTGGTCTCTTGCACACACAATATACCAACCTTCCTTCTGTCCATCATATCAGCTAGCTCTCTCCTATACCAGTCATACTGCTAGCATTCAAAGTTCCGACCCTCACTACCACAGTCCTAGCCTTTCTCCTCTCTTCCTGCCTTCAGCCATGTCTTCTGCCTCTTCTCCTCCTTCAGCCAACAGTAATAGAAGGAAAAAATAAAGAAGCTCTTTCATGCAGGCTAATAAGTAAAACATAGAAAATTTCATTTGTAACTAAACAATCTCTGGAGCATAAAATGAAAAAAGCTAGCAACACATTATAAACATGGAAATAACATATAAACAGTGATCTGATGTGTGTATGTAATGCCCATATGTAATATAAAATGTATGTGGTTCTGCATAGGAATGTCTCTGTCAATATTTTTATACACAACCTTTTCCCCGTCTTCTGCCTCTTTCCCGGGTAGAAAAATTCCTGTCATTGGTTGTCCCATGGTTTTACATTCTGTTGCATTGAGCTATTCTCTCTGACCTCCTTCCGATTTGGGGTTGGGTAGACCCTTAAAAACTACTATTTTGGGGTTGGGGAGACACTAAAAAATATCATTAATAGTGCTTTCAATAGCAGTTACACCAGAAATGTTGTCTAATGCATAATGAAAATTAGAACTGCTCTAAGGCACAGGATAAGCTAAATTATTGAAATATTTTTGTTCATCCCTATAGACTTTCTTAACATTCCTCTCTTTATTGATATTAACAGACTTATCGACCCTAGTAAAAAAATCACTGTATAATTTATATAATAAGACAATAAATCCTGCTTGAGGGATTCATTAAGATCATTCAGTTCATCTATGCATTTATGCATTTGTTTTTCATTGTGTCCAATTATAATTTTAAACCACATTCATCAAAACTCTTGATTAAATCCTGGCAAAGTTCTGACCCTGCATGAACTCCATTTGGCAATCTAAATACTCTCAGACCCTTAGGAATGCAATTAACTGATACAAATGTTTAAAATAAAAATTAACATGTAAAGACTTGAATTTTAAAATTTCCTTTAAAAATGATAACTCTGAGTCAAATATCTTACTAGGTGGCCCAGTAGCATCTATTTTAAATGCTGGCTCACTATGAAGACAGAAATCAAAATTAAAGGAGTTAATGTTTTCCTTAGGGTGAATCCAGCATGTAAGCTCCTTATCACAATACTCCAAAGTCATTTGTAGAACCAAAATGTTCAGATTGCCTAGATTCATGAGATATTATAGATGCCAAAGGAGGGGGGGGGGTATTCTATCCAAGCATATGTCAGATAAAAAGCAGTATCTCCCCATAGACATAGTATGCAAGGAATAAGGAAGCTCAGGAACTTCATGAGGAAGGAATGTACATCAGCTCTACCATCATGGGGGCATCTGGTACTTTGAGAAGGCCTTGTTGAAGTAAAACTGAAGCAATGTTGTGCCAAAAGCTCTGATAACTACATTAGTGGTAGAAATCTTATTATGATTGTTATAATCCAAGGAAGGCTCACAAAACATAGTATTTGAAGTTGCAGTGTCCTGCCTGCAGTAGAACAGCTTCAGTGAGGACATGGTCAGCCTCACAACCAAAATGCAAATAACCTCAAAAAGGGAGTACCAGCTGGAAAAAAAAACAAACAAAGAACCAACAGAATATGGCTAGCAGAAAAAAAAACATATGTGCAGATCAAGACAAAATACAAGTTTATTGTTCCATTTAAGCGCTTTCATCCTATACCTTACCTTCATCAGAACTGGGATAATTAATCAAATTACCATTTAAATAGCAATTGCAAAGCATCACATGGTCTAAATCAGGCAATTCTGAGGCTGAATTAAATTCAACCTGTTTTTTACAGGTTAAGAGTTAAAGATCTGTCAGGCAGCACAAGCTGAACACTCATTACAAAAGGAGCAAGATGAAATAAATGTCATGCAGCAGGCAAATCAAGAACTGGAGACCACAATGCAGGAAGTAAAAATAAAATTCTAGGGCCTGCAGGCTGAATATTGATTTCTAGACAAGAAGAAATAAGTGTCATGCAGCAGGAAATCAAGAACTGGAGACCACAATGCATAAAGTAAAAATAAAATTCTAGGGTCTGCAGGTTGAAAATGATTTCTGGACAAAAAGAAATAAATGTCATGCAGCAGGCAACTCAAAAACTGGAGACCACAATGCATAAAGTAAAAATAAAATTCTAGGGCCTGCAGGCTGAATATTGATTTCTAGACAAGAAGAAATAAGTGTCATGCAGCAGGCAAATCAAGAACTGGAGACCACAATGCAGGAAGTAAATATAAAATTCTAGGGTCTGCAGGTTGAAAATGATTTCTGGACAAAAAGAAATAAATGTCATGCAGCAGGCAACTCAAAAACTGGAGACCACAATGCATAAAGTAAAAATACAATTCTAGGGCCTGCAGGCTGAAAATGATTTCTGGACAAAAAGAAATAAATGTCATGCAGCAGGCAACTCAAAAACTGGAGACCACAATGCAGGAAGTAAATATAAAATTCTAGGGCCTGCAGGCTGAAAATGATTTCTGGACAAGAAGAAATAAATGTCATGCAGCAGGCAAATCAAGAACTGGAGACCACAATGCATAAAGTAAAAATAAAATTCTAGGGCCTGCAGGCTGAAAATGATTTCTGGACTGGCAAATCATTACAAAACAGAAAACAAAGCTAAATACTATTTAAAGAAGTTTTCATCTTACTCAAATCTGATTCAGGAAAATTAAACACTTAAGCAGAAGGAAGCCAAATTAACCAAATTAGGAAAACAAAAAGAAACTAATCTAGGGAAACAGTTTAGCAGATTTCTCATCTGCAGAAAGCTAAAAATGGTGAACATAGTATGAATCAGCCTGACGAATTCAGGATTGAGAAAGTAAACAAATCTATATTGTGAATAATGACCCTGAAAACAACAGATTTACTTTTACAGCTTACCCAAAGGATGTTTTTTTTAACTTTTTATTGGAATTTTATGCTAATGAAAATTTTACATAGATGATTTATAATATATAACAATCAATTAATAAAAAGCAGAAAAAACACCAAAACAACTACAAACATAACTATATACAGAGTCCATAACAAAGGTTCACATTGAACAAAACCATTAATACTTTTCTAATACGTTTTTGCCAAGATAAACATTTATGTTTAATATTCTTTGCTCTTTAACATATAGTTTGTAATTCCTTATTATGTACATTTTGCTATAGAGGTGAATGCGTTGAAAGAGAAGATCATTTTACATTTCCAGTTCATTGTGTTGACTTTTCTAGCAATAGCCAAAATTGACCAAAGGAGAGGCACTTGTTTTTTGGAAAAGCATCTGGAATTGGGACACAGACTAAGATCAAAGTGTATTTTGTATTACAATTATCTGTCCATAATGCCTTAGCAAAATTTCTAAATTTTTCCCAGAATTGTATAACCATCTTATACTCAGCAGTCCTTGATCACATCAGCATGAGCTGTTTCTTCTTGATGTATTAACAGTTGCACTGTACAAACTGAAGTATGCATGGGATTGCCCAGTTATTCTGTGTGTCAGCCTGATTTGTACTTGCATTATGAAATGCATACATTAAAATTACAAATGCATACAGTATAGTCATGGCTAACAAGCCATACTTATGACCTAATGAGGTTGAGTAGGTTCATGCAAATGTCCAGCATTACAGACAAGGTGACCTATGTTTAAATAGCAGCTTGGGTGCTTGAAGGTACTGGCAGGGGAGGATAGTCATGCCTATCTTGATGGAGAGCTCAAGACAGAGACAGCTGTGTACTGCATAAGTCCCTTCAGAGTAGGAGCTGGGACACAAATACATGGCCTGGGGTGGGGGTCAGGCTCACCAATCCACAAAACGACAGTAGCGTTCATTGTGAAAATGCTTCATTCATCTAATAGTTTCTTAAAACTTACTAAATTTCTTAGTTTTTCTTACCATATGAAATGTCAGGACCCTCTGGTTCGAGTCCTGAAATGTGGAAACTGAATGACTGAAAGAACGGGCTTACATATGCTAAGTCCGAGATGCCACTTCTCAGAATATTCCCTTTTCTCCAAGGTATGGTGAACTTGGAGTTGGTATATATAAGTTTGGGGGTATACTGAGATCTTGCCCCTTCAAAAAGAAGTTGAAAGGAGAAGAACAATTTTCAAAATTTGCTCTTCTCCTGTGTTATATGTCATTTTATTTGGCTTGTTGGCACTCTGAATTTTGAGTACCAACATCTTAATAAGGAGCCATTTCTAACATCTTCTGGTAATCTATTCCAGAGCCAAGCCAGTTCTTGGATTAATATAACATCTCATCACTTTTTTACTGCAAAGCTGTAAACAAAATGGTAAAGAATGATATCTGTAAGTCTTAATTGCCTTATATACCCCTGAATCTAAGAGAGACTGTATGATTGTATCATGGAACACTTTGAATTCATGAATCAGTTTGTTTCATAAATACCTATAATGCAAAGTGTATGTGTTTAAGTTTGAGCACCTGTCCTTTTAACTCCAATTGTATACAGAAAAAAATGTAATGAAATGACTCTGTACAGATTCTGTTTTATTAAATTGCTTTCTATTAGAAATACAGGAATTATTATACTTCAAAATGGATCAATGGATCTTACATATACTTTGTCTATGTCAACAAACACTTGATGTCGCTAGGAGTAATGTTTTTAGATATCAACCCCATGTGTCAAATTTCCCCATAAAAAGAATGAACATGGATATTTAAGTGAAAATTACTTTCATAATAATACCAAGATCTTTCTGTCAACTTCAAATAATACCAAGATCTTTCTGTCAACTTCAAAAAGAGCAAAAGATGTTAAAAAACGTGTTTCTTAGTCGATGGTTTACCACGTTATATTTGTCTTTACTAAAGCTTAAACCTGTACTTAATGCCCACTTAACCTATTTCAAACATGTAATTATAAATATCTGGAGGCAAAGAAATATCTTTGGGGAACTCCCCACTGATGGTCAAGCTGTAGGAAAACTTCTCTGTATAACATCCATTCATAAGGGTTTGCCTTGGATCTGCTTCAAGCCATCTGCTATTGAGTTTGTCTCTAATAGAATGTAAGTTGCTTATCTGCAGTCTCACAAGTCCTCAGTATTAGAATATAGAGATGAAAGGATTTTGTTCCCATATTTGTTGATATACCACATGACTGTGGGTTGTCTGTCAGAACTTGAAGGGTTCCTAGAGACAAGAGATGATAAAGTGATTGAAGCACCAGGATGAGGGCTTTCATTTCCTTGATATTTATATGTTTGTGCTTGCCCTTTCATGACCATAGTCCTAGTCTTTGATGTCCATAGAGCTGTGTTCTTGAGCCAGGTCTGAAGCATGTGTGAAGACTACCTAAGGGGAGAAGGAACCAGAAATGGCACTCCCAGGTTGAGTGATATCCGATTGATCTAGCAATGAGAGTCCATCTTCATAAAGGGCAAAAGAGGATCTGATAAGTTCAGAGGGTAGTAATGTCATGCCTAAACTGACTGGAGGTGCCACTGAATCTTCCTCATGTGGAGTCTAACAAATGGTATCTGATTGCTGAAGTTGTGTACCCAAGAGCTATCAGTCTCTCTCTCTCTCTCACTCTCTTGCAGAAGTCATTTCTAGGAATAGAAGAGATTGGAAGTCAGAGGTCAGAAACTGCATTTTCACTTGAGGAAGAAATTATATCATACAAGAATAGTTTAGTTGTCATCCTAGAAAACCTGGATTTTGTGAAGGCTGTGGGGCGGATTTCTTTGGGTTTATTGTGAAAATTAGGTGAAGAAAAAGATTCATTGTGAATTGAAGATCGGTAAAATGTCTTTTGGGGTTGCTTAAATAAGAAGATTGTCTAAATAAGGGTATATGTGGATATCCTGCAACTAACAGAATGCTATTACAGGTGCCAAACATTTTGTGAATACCACTGGAGCTGCAGAAGGACCAAAAGGCAGAACAAAAAAACTGAAAATGAAATCCCAAAGCACAAAATCTTAAGACTTTTCTGTGCTCTGAATGAATTGGAATATGAAGATAGGTGTTTCTGAGGTCCAGGTGAACCAGAAAGGCTTGTGGAAAGACTATAGTAAGAATACTTGGAGAGATAACATCTTGAATTCTAGAATTCTGAAGAAAGTGTTCAGGATAGATAAATCCAAACTGGCTCTCCGTAGGTGTTCTTTACTTGGAAGAAGGAATAATATTGCATAAAGCTCCCATCTTTTCTTTGGTGGTTTGGGACTAATTCTATCATTCCTTGATGAAACAGATCTTGTGAGGTTGGGAAAATCAGGTGTTCTTGATTTGGACAACCTAAGAAATCCTGGAAGGATGCAGAGGAAGGTTCAATATAGTTTGTAGCCTTTCTGATTTATGCAGGGAACCCACATGTCTGATTTTATTAATTTCTAAAATGGCAGAGACTGAAAAAGTTTCCAGAAAGTTATAAAAGGATGAGGTGGGGAGAGGGACAGAACGTTTGGTAGTCATAAGTTTGACAGCTTGTTTTCAAAGAATCCTTTACATTTTTGAAATCTGATTTAGGTTTTTCCTATCATTTATAGTCTTTTCAAAGCAGGTTACTGCTTCAGAGGGGTTATGTCTATGCATTCTGCCATGGTGGAGAGAAGTTGTTTAAAATCCTGCATAATCTTCCCTCTCTGTTGTAGTGTTTTTAAAATTTCAGCAGATGGATCACAAAGAATGTCTTTGTCCAAAGGTGAATCAAGCAATTTAGCCTTAACATTATAAGATGAGGACTATAGTCATAACCATGAATACCTTGCTAAAACAGCCTTAACATTATCAGGTGAGGATTGCAATCACAACCATGAATGCCTTTTTAAAGCTGTCTTTACATTATCAGGTGAGGATTGTAATCATAATCATGAATATTTATTTATTATTTTATTTTTTATTTTATATTTGTTGACCGGGTTTGTCCGACTGGGCTACAAATGCCCATTTTCAGCAGAGGCCCGAGGAGAAAAGTTCCAACAGAAAATAGAAATTTTACATATTAAATACATATAGAAATACATTCATCAGTACCACAGATTACTGCATTACAGTGCCACACATTACATTCATCAGTACCACACATTATTGCATTACAGTGACATACATTAAACTGTGGCAAGTGAAATACATAGAAATACATTCATCAGAGGGATACATTCATAATTACATATTATATACATAACAGTGCAATAGTTACACAGCTTAAATATTTTACTAGTTATGTTTGTACAGTGATGTACCAAGAGGAGACGATAAAGTAGTAGGTTTGTTTATTGAAGGGAAGGAAGAGAGAAGAGAAGTAAAAAATTATAGGGGAGTGGTTACGGGGGATAATTACATAGGCAAGTCCATTTTTCATGAAGGTATTTTTTTGTAGCGGTTTTGAATTGACTGAGATGCTCAAGGGATCTTATATCTAGTGGTAGGCTATTTCAGGCCTTGGAATGGTTAAAGCTATAGGCTAGGTGACCCATTTTGGTCTTTGGTTTGTAGATTTTTAGTAGGCCTTGTTCAGAACTGTGGAGTAATCTAGTGGGTAGGTAATGAGAGATTAGAGCTGAGATAGTTGGACAGAAAGAGGGTTTGTAGAGAATGGAATGAATAATCTTCAACTGATTATACCAAAGAATGGTTAGGTAATTCTAGCCAATTTAGTTCTTTTACTGAGAGACAGTGATGGGATTTGTAAGAATTTTGGGCAGCAAATCTGGCAATCCTGTTATAAGTTGTTTCTAACTTGTTTAGTAGTCCAGTGTTGAGGCTGGTGAGAATTTGGGAGCTATAAAGTAAAATGGTAAGTGGAAGGCATTTTGAAAGGGTTAGTTTTGCTGTTTTGGTAAGATATTTTTTGTTTCTATAGAGGAGACCTAGTTTGAGATGTGTTTTTCGGATACAATTATTGACATGTAAAGCAAAGGTTAGTCTATTATCAATAGTAACATCTAAGAGTTTTGTACGTGTGTCCATCTGTATTTGAGTATTATTTTGTGACAGTATGGAGAAGGAAGACTTCATGTGGTTAAGGTTTTTAGGGAGAAAGAGTAGTAATTTGGTTTTCTTTGGATTACGGGTAAATTGGTTTTCAGATAGCCAGTTTTCTACAGAGTTAAAAGAGGACTGTGTGTCTGATTTTAGTTGAGCTGGTGATTCAGCAATAGTAATAAGTGTAGAATCATCTGCATATTGTATCAGTGAGGATCCAGGACAGGAAGAGTAGAGAAGGTTGTTAAAGGTGTTAAAAAGAAGGGGCCCAAGGATGGAGCCTTGTGGAACACCCATTTTAACAGGAAGAAGAGGGGAGAAAGCTGAGAGCCATTTGACTGATTGGAGTCTATCAGAGAGATAGCTGTTAAACCAAGATATGGTGGATGGAGAGAAGTGTAAGTTTGCTAGTTTAAGGAGAAGAAGTTTATGAGAGACCTTATCAAAGGCTTTAGAGAGGTCAATGAAGAGACAGGAAATAAGTTTGTTACTGTTTCTAGCTAGTGATACAGAGTTTAGGAAAGACAGGAGAGCTGTTGTAGTGCTGTGCATGGGACGAAAGCCATGTTGGGTAGGTGTGAGTAGATTTTATTGAAGAAGGTAGTGTAAGACTTGATTGTGTATACATTTTTCCAGAATTTTGGAGAGTGGTGAGAGTATGGCTATGGGTCTAAAATTAGTTATATCTGTGGAGTTTCCTCCTTTGTGTATTGGAAGGGTGTAAAATTGCTTCCAGATGGAAGGGACTATGGATTCTATAATAGAGCGGTTTATTATAATAAAAACTGGGAAAGCAAGAACATCAGCAGCAACCTGAAGGAATGCAGAGGGAATGTTGTCTACGGATGTGGAGCAAGGTTTTAATTTAGATAGTAGAGTTTTAATATAGTTAGTGGAGACAGGTTTGAGGGAGAAGGTAGTGCTAGGGTTACTACTGATGGAAGAGTTTGAGCTTTTAGGTCTATTATTGTTCGTGGGATGGTTTGTGTCTTGATTTAGTAATTTGGATATTGAGTCTATAAAGTAGTTGTTAAATATGGAGGCAGTTTCCTCATGTGTTTTGTCAGGATGAGGTTTAGGGGAGGCTTGCGTACCTGGGTGTAGTATTTGATTTACAGAGTGCCAGAACTTTTTAGGGTTGGATTTAAAGGTAGAAGATAGATTATTATAGAATTTTTTCTTATCTTTATTTATGTGACTTTTGGCAAGATTTCTAAGTTCTTTATATTTCTGGAGGTCTGGTTGATGTTTAGTTTTAGTCCAAATTTTCCATGCTCTGTCTTTATTTTTTAGTATTGCACGTGTGTTTACGGTCAGCCATGGGGCTATGTTAGACTTTATGTGGACTGTTCTAAGGGGTGCCACAGAATTTAAAATACTAAGGAAAGTGGAGTTAAAAAAGTGGACAGCTTCATCCAAAGGGGGTAGTTTTAAGGGATTCTAGTTCACTTTTGATAGTAAAGATTTGAGAGTTTCAGGATTCAAGTTTATTAGTTGTCAGTGTTTGATAAACCTTTGAGGTTTAGCTTGATGGGATGTGTATCTTAATATTTTTACTGGACAATGATCACTTAGGGAATTTGGTAGCATTTCAGGGTTATGGTATTTGGAAGGGTGAGAGACAAGAATCCAGTCAAGGAGAGATGAGGCTGTATGTGTGCCAAGCCCAGAGTCAAGCACAATCACTAAAAACTCTAACAGAATAAGGCTATGTACTGTTTCTAATAAGAATAAGAGGTTTTGTTGTGTAGTACTGTCAGGTAAGAAATAACTTAAAACAGGCTGGGTAAGAAATATCTTAACACAGGCTAAAGTCCAGCATGTAATAGACATAAATTTGTTGAAACTAACAGGCAATCTATTAAGAAATGAGGGTGGGTTCCTTGCTGCCAAGCTACTTTACTGCATACCAACTTGCAAGAGAGTACAGTAGATAATGCCTTAAATAAGTATATTATAAAATGTAAAAACTCAGCCAACATACTTTGCAGATAAGGAGATACTGCAAGGTAAGAGAACAGGGCTGTGTGATGAATGAGATTTGTTGCAACCATTTAATGCAGCATGCAGGACTTTTAACAGTATGCTGTCAGTATGGAGATGAAAAAGACAAACATGGTAGAGAGCAAGCTGAGGGAACGCAGTTAAGGAGTCAGCAGCAAGGAAGAAAACCCTTGTATAACAATACCTTATATAACAATACCTTGTTAAAACAGCCTTAACATTATCAGGTGAGGATTGCAGTCACAACCATGAATATCTTGTTAAAACAACCTTAATATTATCAGGCAAAGACTGTAATCATAAGCATGCATTCCTTGTAAAAACAGCCTTAACATTATCAGGCGAGGATTGTGTTGTGATCATAACCAGACAGAACATGATTCATTAAAGGGTTCTTAGCACACACTGCACACATGCAACCCATTAGCCATGTGTTTCTCTTATTTAGTGGAAATGGAAGGTGCATCATACAACTTTTGTACAAGCAATAGGGCATCACTATGCTATTTATTTATTTAACATTTGTTTACTGGGAAAGTCTGACTTGGAACAAAGCCAGTTTTCAGTAGAGCCCTGGGGAGAACTGCTCCAAATGCATGTCTTTGTAACTTGAGATGAAACTGGGGCACCTGGAGGAAACCCACACAGACACCGGGAGGACATGCAGACTCTGCACAAAAGACACCCCAGCCAAGAATAAAACTGGAGAACCTCTTGCTGTGAGGTGACAATGTTACTGCTATACCATGGCACCGTCCATTATGCTGTATCATAAATGAGAACCAGTTTTTGTATATTATCTGTACAGAGATTATAAAGACAGGTTCCATCATGTCCATGTATTTATTTGCATATTAACTGAGGAGGGGGACTAACCCCAAGACTCTTTTCAGACACAACCCAGAATCATTAGTAAGCAATACAAAGAAATTGCATTGAAGATTGAAGGGAGTTATGAAGAAATGGATAAACCATTAGAATTTTCTATATTTCATGGGTTGTGCAAAATGTTTTAAGTAACAGTACTTGTTATATAGTCAATACATCTAATATTAATAATCTTAGGTGTGTGCAGTCATGGTTATTTATAGTGAACTGAAATGCTCCATTTCTTCCTTGAGGTTCATATTAATATTACAATTACTACTAATAATAAAAACAGTAGAAAAACTTCACAACACAGAAGATATCGGTCAGTTTACTGGTTTGTCCCGTATCTGTGAAGCAGCACCATTTATTTCCAATGAGAAGAAACTCTATGTCCTGTTTGGATGTCCTTTAGTATTTATTGCCGTCTTATATCATCATGTTCCAACTGGTTGGTCTAATTAACAAACAGTGGTCATAGGAGGGTTAGGGCATCATCACCATTTGCTCCAAAGGTCTTTGAAGGATTTTTTTTAAAATATACACAATATTGCCATCAAATTCACATCTAAAACAAGAATAGTGTGCACTGCAGAACAGAGCAGACACTGGTATGATGATCAACTATGCAGGAAGGAAGAAGAACTGCCCCAGTGGGAGGACATGGTATAGAGGAGAGACCAGTCATGTATAGTGTTACCATCTATTGGCTATATGCTCTAATAGGATCATAGGATCGTAGGATCATAGGAAGTTACTAGGCTATTGGCTCTGAGGCCCTTATAAGCCTAACCAAGAGTTTAGACCATGCATAGACAAATTAGCACCCGATGCCCCTGTCAAGCAGGGAAACGGGTGGTGTCCCAGAGATGTATTTTCTATTTCCCATCCAGTTATCCAGATTTTGCTTAAAAAGGGGTAAAGAGGTACTCTGCTTGACATGGAGAGGGAGTCTATTCCATAGATGGGGGTGTCTCTGGGACACAAATCTGACCCGCCAGCAAGTCCTATTGATGTCACAGACCATATTGCTGCCACATGTGCAGGTTACTTGAGTGGAGCTTGACTTGCAGGTATGCAACAGTCCCATCAAGGCGAGGTCCAAGATCGCCTTGTATGCCAGACAGATGTAACCTCTGAGGAGTCTGTATGAAACAGAGTAGAGGCATAGGGCTTTTAGCCAATCTGTGTATGGTAGATTTTTGAGACCCTGGATTCTCCTGGTGAGGAACCTCTGTGGTCTCTCCAGCTGCTGCATGTGCTTTGTAAGGTACATGCTGAATGGGGTGTTGTACTCAATAATGCGCCTTATAAGGGAAGAATTCAGGGATGTTATGACCTCTCTGTCTCTGGATGAGATACCCTTACTTATGAGGTGGGCCATGTAGAAAGCTTTCCGTACAATGGAAGCAACATGGGGGTCAAAAGTCAGGCTGCTATCAATCTGGGTGTCCAAATCCCTCATGACTGACTGCATTCTTAGAATGTTGTTATTAATGTGATAATTTGTGGGGACATCTTTCTCCCCAAAGGGGATGATGATGCATTTTTTTGTATTCAGCTTGAGGCCATGTTTCTGGTACCAGTCATTTGTTTGGGTGAGACCCTCTTGGAGGATGTCCACATCACTAAGGGAATTGACTACTTGCAGTTATCTGCAAACTTGGTCAGCCATAGCCCACTGGTTTTGGCCTGTACCACAGAAAAGTATATCCCAAGACCGAACCCTGGTGTACGCCACTCAATATGGGTCTACTGCTTGAGG
This sequence comes from Protopterus annectens, assembly GCF_019279795.1. Taxonomy (NCBI): domain Eukaryota; kingdom Metazoa; phylum Chordata; order Ceratodontiformes; family Protopteridae; genus Protopterus; species Protopterus annectens. The sequence continues at coordinate 1,586,088,977 of NC_056744.1, forward strand.
TGGCTGCCCCTATTTTGACTAGATGGATTCTATCAGTGAGCCAGTTGGCTACCCATCTGGTAACATATGGATTAATGCCTAGTTCAGAGAGTTTGTCTATTATGCCAGAGTGGGGAATAGTGTTGAAGGCTTTGACCAGGTCAAGGTAGGTGGTGTGCACTATCTTCCCTTCATCCATGGCTTTGGTGACTGTCTCCAAAAAGTCGAACAAATTTAACAGACATGACCTCCCCTTGACAAAGCCAAACTGTGTGGGATTGAGTGTTTGGAGGTTGCCAATGTCCTTGTTAATGAGGTCCATGATAATCCATTCCTTGGCCTTGCAGATCAGGCTAGTTAGGCTGATGGGTCTAAAATTTCCCACATCAGTGGACACTCCACCTTTGTGTAAAGGGATGACAGTGGCTGTCATCCACTAAGCTGGGACAAAACCAGTACTCAAGCTTTGTTTGAATAGGGTGTCTAATGGTGCTGGAAGTTCCTGCCTGAGTTCATGTAGGATGCAGCCTGGGATGTTATTGTGTCCCATGGAGGCTGTATTTTTTGCCTTTGAGAGAGCAGTGATGACATGATCCCTAGAATTAAGGGGAAGGGAGCAGGTACTGGGAATGTCCTGATTTACTGACGGGGGGACAGATGGGTGAAATTTTCGCTGAATCTGTCAGCCAGCAAGTTTGCTATATCTATGGCATTTGTATATGCAGTGTCCTTGATCATCAGTTCTGAACAGATCTGAGTGCTACCTTTGAGATTACAGACATATGTGAAGAAGACCTTATGACTGTCTCTAGTAGAGGTGACCAATTTACTTTGGAGGATTTCACTCGTGCTTATTTGCTTGTTTAGGCTGAGGAGAGATTGCTTCCAATTTGGCACCTGCTCCTTCTTGGTCCTGGTCAGCAATTTTTTTCTTTTGTTATAGAGTTTATTTATTGCAGATGTCCACCAGACAGGTTTACTGTTCCTTGCGGAGGATGATTTAGCCCTGTCAGGTATTCCTGATTCCATGCATTTATCTAAATGTTCATATAGTAATTTGGTATAGTTCTGGACACTGGTGCCAGTTCCTAGAGAGGGGGAGTGGGCTGTGAAGCTGTTTATACCATCCCTCAGGAGGCTGTAATCAGCTATGGAGAATTTTTTTTGATTGACCCTAGCTAGAGGGGGGTTGAGGGAGATGCTGACTTCAAGCACGACCAATTTATGGTCGAATCTTACAAGGGAGGATGATACTACAGGGATGATGCAGTGGTTACTCATGTTGGTAATACCAAGTCCAAGATATTATCATTTCTTGTGTAGTTATCAACTAGCTGTTCCAAAGCATTTGCATTGACAAAGTCAAGGAATCTCTGGGCATTTGTGTTCTGGCAAGAGTAGTTCTTCCAGTCTATGTTTGGGTAGTTAAAGACACCCAGAATCAGTGTAAAAGGTTGAATCCTGATAGATTCAAAGAGGTCTAGCTAGGCAGTTTGGAATCTTGGGTCAGATTTGGGGGCCGGTAGCTAGCTATGATTTGTGTAGGGGTCTTGTCAATAGTTAACTGCACCTGGAGTGTCGTCTGTGCATCACATTGTTTGAACAGCCTGGAGGTGTGTATGTCTTTAATATATATTGAAACTCCACCTCCTTTGGCTTTACTACCTACAATTTGGGGTCTGAATGTATGATAGGATGAGTAACCAGGTAAGGCTGAGATGCTCTTTGCAGCTTTGAACCAGGTTTCTGTGACCACACAGATGTCAGCATTTTTCCAGGGTTAGGAATGCTTGCAATGAGTGCAGTTTCATGTTTGAATTAAATTGCTGTTCACTTCAGCTACATCTGCATTGTGAGCAGACCACTATTCTGTCTACAGGAGGAAGCAAGGAAGGAAGAGCAGCTGGCAGCTCAAAACGGTAAGTGACCCTCATGCTGTAGCCTCATAGGTTGATAGGTATACACTAAGTTAATAACCACAGGCATAGCTCTCAACTGTCCAGATTTTCCCAGAATGTCCAGATTTTTGCTTCATATTTTTGTTCAAAAAAGAAAATTCTAAAATCTCTGTTTTTCTGGCAAATCGCCGGGATGATCTGAGGAATGACATACATTAAGTTTCAGACCTCATATCCGTCAGAACAATGCATGCTAGACAAATACTGTTATTCTAGCAACTTGTTAAGTTTATAAGAGCAACATTTAAAATCTGTCTCTATTTTTGGGCCTTTGTCACCCATTATGTAAGACTTTGTCCAGATTTCTTGCTTTAAAAGGTTGAGAGGTATGACCACGGGGGTGGGGGGTTAAGACTAACACTGTATCCCAAATGTATCTGATACGTTTAGGTACCTTAAGATTATTTTAGGGGTATATGTAAGCAGGGCTTGGGTGGTCAAGTAGTTGTAGTCTGCTCTGTCCATTAAGTACATAGGTGCCAGACCAGGGGTTGCTTTCCAATTCTCCATCTACTTATCTAAGTTATGCTTAAACTGCATTAAGGAAGAACTCTGTTTCCATGGATGGAAAGCCTTTTCCAGAGAAGCAGTAGTCTCTGAGACATATATCTGTCCTTCCAACAAGTTCTGTTTAAGTCGTTAGATCATGTAATTCTCATGTTGTTGTTTTTTTTTTCTTTTTTCGCAGATATGTATAAGGTCCCTTAGAGTGGGATCAAAGGATGCCTAGCATGCCAGGCATAGATTGCCTCTCAATAGTTTGTAGGAGACTGAGTTCAAAAATTGGGCTTTGAGGCAATCTATGTAGGACATATTGTTTGTGCCCTATATCCTTTTTGTAAGGGACCTCTGTGGTCATTCTAGTTGTGTCATATGCCTGTTCAGGTACATTCTAAAGGGGGTGATGTACTCAATGATTGGTTAATTAGGACCGGATACAGTGGAACAAAGACTTCCTTGGAACTAGATGCCATACCCTTGCCTATAAGTTGCTTAATGTAGAATTATTTTCTTACTACATTAGACTCATGATGGTCAATGGGCTGGTTATGTCTACATGCATCCTCAAATCCCTGACTACTGGTCCTGTCTTAGAGGTGTGTTATCAATGAGGTAGTTTTCAGGGATAGTTTATTTTCTAAAGGGTACTATAATGCATTTTTTGGCATTGAGTTTTAGACCGTGGCTCTGGCACCAGTTATTTGTCTGAGTCAGCCCTCCCTGGTGGATATTAGTGTATGTGGGGGATTCTATGACTGCACCTACTGTGCAATCATCTGCAAACTTAGTCAGCAAGAGGCCCTTGACATTGGCCTTGACTTCAGAGAAGTATGTGACAAAAAGAAGTGAACCCAGCTCAGAGCCCGGAGAGACCTCAATAGTGAACAGCCACTCTGTGGAGGAAGACTTCCGTATTCTAATTCCTTGGGTCCTGTCTGAGAGCAATCAGGCTTTCCATTGGATGACACAGGGGTTTATACATATTTACATGAGTGTATTTTCAATGCTTGAGTACCATTTTGTCTTCTTCAATTGCTTTAGTGACCTTCTTGAAGAAGCCCACCAGGTTAAGTGGGCATGATCTGCCCTTGACAAATCCAAACTGATTTGGAGTCAGTGTCCTATGTTGTTGCATCTCATTTCCATGATAATTCTTTCCATGGATTTGCTTATAGGACCAGTCAGACTTACTGGTTTGTAGTTACTGGGATACATAGATGGCCATCCCTTATGTAGAGGAATGGCTGTTACAGTTAATAACTAAAGTCAATCATCTTCTGTTCATATTGTGGCATCATCCTGCACCACAGGTACCAATAAGATTCTATAATAGCTCATGTGTAAATGACCTCAAACATACCTCACTGGAATCATTGCTTTGCTAAGGATGGTATACACCTGTCCTCCCTGGACTTTTGGATATTGGCTAAAACTTTATCTATCCCTTTAGATCCTTTTTTATGTAATGTCTAAATGACAAAACTACTAACATAGCAAAAGAAAAAAAATCGAAACATCCTTAAGGTGTTACTACTTAATTCTTGAAGCCTAAACAAGAAACTCCACACCCTACAATCTCTCCTCACTCTGGAGAATGTTGACATCTGTGCTGTTACCAAGACGTGGTTTAAAGCTGCAGAAAGTACTCTGGAAGTGCAAGGCGACAGTGCCTTCCACACATTTAGGCCAACAACACAGAGACAGGGGCTAAAATTGGAGGTCTTGATCTACATTAACAACAAATATAACTCCAGCTGAGTTAAACAGGATGATGACCTTGAGTTCATCTACTTATATCTCCATAGACAAGGTTCCTTACCATGTCCTGGCCAACTACAGGTCACCCTCTATGACCCACAAAGCTCACAATTCTTATCTACATATATTAGAGATGCACACCATCCAACCAAATACCCTATTCATGTGAGACTTTAGCTACCACTCTATAGACTGAGAAATGTACACTGTCTCTAACTCACAGGCACGTTTCCTGGACTTCATAAACACAAACATCCTGTATCCAATAATGCACACTCCAACCAGAATATCAAACATACTGGACCTAGTACTCACCAACATTGAAGAGCATTATAACCTCCCCTGTGTCCCTTCCTCATGGGTGATTTCAGGCCACAAAGCTTTCTCAATTAAAATAAATATCAACCCGGAAAACCCAACTAAACCTGTAACAGTTAGGAATCATTCTAAAGCAGGTTGCAATCCTATTAAATGACAGTTAGTCAAACTTCATGGCTCCCCGACCCTAAGAACACAGCTACCTATGTAGAATTATTCACAGAGACCCTGTACTAATGTGTAAATTGCTGTACTGAGGCTGCTGTACCTACCAGAAGTAAGCCAAAATCTACCACCAAAAACAAGCCTCACTGGTGGAATCCTTACCTTAACTGGCTATGTAACAAAAGAAAAAAATGTAATGGCCAAAGTCAGAAACAGCAACTGTTATAGAGAGAACTCTCTGATTCAACTAAACATGAAACTAAGATGTCTAATAAAGTATAAAAATGCCAGTTATGTGGTTAAGGTGGCCTCCCAGGCTAAGGACAAACACAAGGCCTTCTTCATCTATGTCAGGAGCCTTAAAGGTACCTCTCAGCAGTATGCAGAACTGGTCATAAATGGCACATCCTTCACTGACCACAGTGACATAGCAGATCTCCTGGCTGATAAAGTTAGCTCAAACTTCACCCCCACTAACCCCCACTAACCCCTGTGAAATCCCTTCTAGTATATCTCCCCAACTATCAAGATGGAGCAACTCCTGGCAGCACTCGCTAAGGCAAAATACTCTGCTTAAATGGACCTCAACAATATCCCTAGCTGTCTCCTAAATAGTCTAAAATATTCCCTAGCAGAACCACGTGAGACACCCTTCAACTATAGCCTCAAAATAGGTTAAGTGCCAGGTGAATGGAGAGCCACAATGGTCTTCCCTCCTCATAAGGGTGGACCATCAACTGACCTCAAGAACTACAGACCCATCAGTCTGACAAGTATAATATGCAAAGACATGAAACAAATTATCATGGAAATGATCAACAAGGACATTGGCAACCTACAGAAACTGGGCCCATCCCAGATTGGTTTTGTTAAGTGAAGGTCTTGCCTACTCAACCAGGTAAACTTTTTAGAGAGGTTTGCCAAGGCTATAGATGAGGAGATAAGGTGCATACCATCTACCTTGATTTGGCCAAGGCATTCAGTACAAAACCTGACTTGAGTATCATTGACAAACTCTTAGAACTAGACATAAATTCCTACCTAACTCACTGATTGCTGGCTGGCTCACAGATAGGACCCAAGAAGTCAGGATCAGTGAGACTATCACCAACAGAAGACCGATCACCATCAGATCAGAGGAGTACCACAGGGCTCCATGTGTGGTCCACTCCTCTTTGGCATGTACTTCTCAGAGGTCAAGGCTAATGTCAAAGGCCTCTGGCTCACCAGGTTAGGCAGATGACTAAACTGAGAGCTGTCATAGATTCCCCCCATGACACCAGCATCCTACAAGAGGGTCTAACACAAACAAATTACTGGTGCTAAAGCCACAGATTAAATACAGCTCAACATGAAGAAATCCATTGCAGTGCCATTTGGGAAATCACCATCCAAGCTAATTACTCCATCGATAAAACATATGCAGACAGTAATCTGACCTTTGACCAGCATGTAGTAAAGATAGTAAGAAAATCATTCTGTGTCACCAAACTCATAAGCAAGGGTATGACATCCAGGTAGTACCACTCTACTCAGCCCTTATCCAATGCATTATTGAGTGCAATGCCCCCTTTGGTGTGTACCTAACCAGGCACTTGCAACACTTGGGATACCCTCAAAGGTACCTCATCAAGAGAATCCAGGGTATGAATACCCTGTCCTACACAGATTGCCTTAAAGCCCTATCTCTGTACTCAGTCTACTACAAGTTAATGAGATGGGATCTATTCCTAGCATATAAGGAATCCTCAGATCCAGCTCTGATGGATCTCTTCCAGATCTGCAAAACAAACAGCACCAAAAACATAAGATCCAAGGATCTGAACTTTGCCTGGGTCATAAATGGAATATGCTGGAGAGACAGATATGTGTCTCAAAGGGTCCCCACACTATGGAATAAGCTCCCCATCTATGTGAAGCAGAGTTCATCCCTGACCCTATTCAAACAAAACCTTGTTTATTAGATGGGAAATCACAATTTCATCCCTGGAATGGCCCTCATGTTTGTGATGGATAGAGGTCAACAGTAAGTAAATTAATCCCCAATCAATATATCCCCCACATAACCCTTAGCTACCTCTTTACTAACATGCCCCCACCATATAGACATCCAAGGTACTCGGGAACAAAACTGGTTTGGGTTGCACAGCTAGGCTTATAGAGACCCTGGTGGTCATTAGCCTAGTAGAACCCTAAGAAACTGTGAACCTATAAACAGGAAGCAATTGCTAGATTGCCTTAGGATGCCTATATCTATCAAGCTGGCTGCAGAGATAGCAGGAAAGTTTGTACCCATGGTTGCATGCTCTTTTTATTTGATCAGAAAGTTGCTGAAGGAGTATAGAGTAAAAACAGGAGTATCTAATGCAAAACTCAGGAGGCAGTGATTGTCAGTGCACAACTGAGACCTGGGGAAGTTTCAAGAACAGTTTTACAGGGAAAATGTGAATTCTAGCTGCCTATGTCTATCCAGGGCACTGCTAAAACCTGCTGCACAATGGGAAGTGTCATGCAGATAGGTCAGTTTTATACAGGCACAGAGAACTGACTAATCACACAGAACAGCCTTGTGGCCAATCAAAGGGTCACGCTCAAATTTATTTACCTGAGATTTGCAGCTCAGAACAGACCAGACCAGCCTCCATTGGCACTGGAGTACAGTCCAGAGTTAACTTAATGTAAAACCACCAACATAAAGCCCAAGGCTAAGGAACTAAGCTATAAACACCCAACTAAATCTGGAAACATTTTAATAAAACGTTCTCAGTGCAGGAGCCAGCAATGAGATCAGTGAAATGCAAAGGCACTTTATACTGATAAAGAGCAACAAAATATAAAATATAGCATGAAAATATAGCAGTGGCGCAGACATAAACAGTTATACAAGTGCAAAAATGCCCATAAGTACTTATCTTGTGCTTGGATTGCACTGGATTCAAGCCATACTCAGAGGATCACACACAATCTTATTTCCCTGCCATTCCCAGTTTAGATTAGACTAATGACATTAAACTTCAATCCTGAGTCTTGCTAATGTAAATTACAATGATAAAGTCCAAAGGCAAGGTACTAAGCAACAAACAACTGACTAAACAGGAAGCACTCTAATAAATAACTCTTCCTGTCTGGTGTTATCATTACCTGCTGCTGTAAACCTAGACTAGCGTCTTCCTATTGACTCCCCACTACAAGAGTAACAGGATACCAGGAATCCACTGGTGATAGGTCCCAGAGGACAAGCCAGTGGGAACACAGCCCAATGTCTTGTTCCCTCCTCTGACATCAGTATTTGAGATAGCTGCAGGCCCTGACCAAGTGGACTCTCATTTGGCCTAGCTGGTTTTGGAAGCAATAGACAGGTTACCATCAAAGTGGGTTTCCTGACAGGTGACTGAAGACTATTGCATCAGGTTTTAATGGCCAGATCATAATGTGTTTAAAATCACCTGTTAGTGATGCATAGTGAGATCATTATTTGTGTGATACGGCTGTGTGCTTTAATGGGGATTTATTTCTTTCCCCACAGATATTCAGCTATGGAGTCCAGTGATATACCTTCAAAGGGTATGGGGGGTTTTGCACTCTAAAAGGAGGTGAAAGAATTGATAGAATCGGTACAAAAAAGATTATTTTGGTGGGACATGTGGTTTGGTTGTACAGGAAGTATGCTCTTAATCAGTTTTGAATGAATAATTTTTTTTAAATGATCATTTTTGATCATTAATAAGGGAAGGACACCAAAAAACAGTAAGCAACTTATATGTGGTTAGGGTGAGGAGGCAGATTTGCGTGATAGATATAGGAACTCAGCAGGGCACACAAAATTCTATACATTATTTATTTATTTATTTATTACTTTTGTTGGCCAGATGAGTCTGTGTGAGCAGTAGCCCATTTTCAGCAGAGACCCAGGGAAAAAAGCTCCAGATACAGATGCATAAACAATTATGTCACAGGTACATAGTTGATAAAGTGCAAGATATACATAGTACTATATGAAACAGACATTACAGGAAAATCCCACATCTATACATCAAGTGCAATAGTATGTAAGTCTTATAGGAGTACACTTCTAATGCATTTGTTTAGATATAAACAGTTTTACAAACAGGAGATACTTTCTAGGTCAAGGATCAATATATAAACTATGGTAATAGTTATTCTACTTAACTTACAATATTAAACAGGCATAAACTCAAAGTAAGGGTGTGTCCATCTTAGTGTAGTTCAGCATGGCTCAAGATAAGCAGAGGCAGATGTAGCTCAGTGGGGCTCAGAAATGGAATATTTAAAGAGTTGCAGTAAGTTATAATACAGACAAATGTAATATGATGTGTAAGGACTGGAGTCAGACGAATGTAATATGATATGTAAGGATTGGAGTCAGACAAATGTAATATGATGTGTAAGGACTGCAGTCAGATGAATGTAATATGATGTGTAGGGACTGGAGTCAGACGAATGTAATATGATGTTTAAGGATTGGAGTCAGATGAATGTAATATGATGTGTAAGGACTGGAATAAGATGAATGAAACATGATGTGTAAGGTGTAATATGATATGTAAGGACTGGAGTCAGGTGGATGTAGTATGATGTGTAAGGACTGGAGTCAGACGAATGTAATATGATGTGTAAGGGCTGGAGTCAGACAAATGTAATATGATGTGTAAGGACTGGAGTCAGATGAATGTAATGTGATGTGTAAGGACTGGAGTCAGAGGAATGTAATATGATGTGTAATGACTGGAGTCAGATGAATGTAATCTGATGTAGAAGGACTGGAGTCAGATGAATGTAATATGATGTGTATGGGCTGGAGTCGGATGAATGTTATATGATGTGTATGGACTGAAGTGATGTGAGGAGAAGAGATGTGGATAGAAAAATGAAAATGGATACCCATGGAGTTTTATGGAGGATAGATGATAGGGGAGTGCAGGGCAGGGGAGAGAAAAAAGGTGGAAGGTAGGGGTTTCAATGTGTGGGGAGCAAAATAGCTGTGGCATCTCAACTGGTTATAATTTTAGAAAAGGCTGGAAAAAAGAGATAAGGTATGAAGTGGATATTGTGATTAAACGACAAAGTTACCCAGGTGTGGAGCATGAGCAGAGCCAGCGTCTGCCAGGTGCTGCTTTAAGTTGTGTTTGAATGCTTGCAGTTTGTCAATATGTCTTTGACGGACTGGTAATTTATTCCAGAGTTTTTGGCATGTTGGTAGAGTAAAGGGAGGCTCTAACAGAAGGTTTAGATTTGTTGGCATTGATTTTTCATTGGAGTGCAATGCCTGAGGTGGTGTATACTGCTGTAGCATATTACTTAGAGAGGAGCATTTTTCAGGGTTAGGGATGTGAGACTGAGCAGAGATTAACTGGGTATAAGTTAGGTCTTGCAGTGGTTCAAACTAGTGAACTTGCTTCTCAGTTAGGCAATGTTCTATAGAGGAAGTGTGTAGAAAATTTTGCTTCCTTATTGTAACGTGCTTTAAGCTTTGTCAGTAAAGTGGTTTGCTATTTAGTAAATATTGGTGAGGCATATTTGAGATAGGAAGGAGATAACATGAAGTGATTTTTTGGCTGTATTTGTGGGGTAGGGTTTGGATCTATATATGTGCTGGTTGAATTTAAGATTTTCATGTATGGTGACTCAAAGTAATTTTATGTGAGTTCTTTTTACGATGTTGATGATGTTGGCTGAGGTAATATTAAAGAAGGTTTTCAGGGTGGAAAATTGTTGGGTGTAAATAGCATTAACTTGCTTTTCTTTGGATTTAGGAGTAGGTTTGAGTTGTAAAGCCAGGATCTAATGGTAGAAGAAGATGCTTGAGTGATAGCCTGAAGTTCTGAGAGACTTGGTGTAGAGTAGATCAGGGTAGAGTCATTTGCGTATTGCATGGGGGCTACATGTTTGGTGGCGGAATGAAAGTGATTTATAAATATATTAAAGAGCAAAGGCCATGAACTTGAGTCCTGGGGAATACCTATGCAGATAGGTAGAAACTGGGAGAAGTTGTTCTGCCATTTTACAGCCTGTTGTCTGTCATAAAGGTAGCTGACAGAGGCCTAGGGAGGAGAGTTAATTTAATAATTTTGAGTGAGGGAGACTGTCAAGTGTATTAGTATAGATCAAGAAATAACAGAATAACCTAAGAAACTAGCATTCCTGTTGGTGTTGATTGTACTAATGAAATCTGTGAGGGCAGTTGTAGTACTGTGCCATGGATGAAAGCCGTATTGTGTTTGTGAGAAAAGATTTTTATTTGCCGGAATGTTGTGGAGTTGTGTATGGATACATTTCCCTAGAATTTTTAATAGGGGAAATTAAATTGCAGTTTTTCTTCAGTTTGAGAATTCTATGGAATTTCCATCTTTGTAGAGGGGAATTACTATTTTTTTTTCATAGGGGAGTGACATAACTTTTACTGATGGAGCAGTTGGCCAATATGGAGATAGAATAGGATAGTGAGGCAGCTGCCAATTTAAGGTACTTCTCTGTAAGATTGTCCACTGCCACACTTGTTGCTTTTAGGTTTGTGAAATGTTCTTCTAACTGCAGCAGTAAGGACAGGTTGAAAGGAGAAGCATGTTGGGCTGTGTGTGTGTTGGGTGTATCTGGAAAGTGTGGTGTTATCTTTGATTAATGAGAGGACTGTTTGGATAAAGTGGGTGTTGAATTGGGAGGCGATAGTGTTGGTAGACTCTTTGGCTGACAGTGATGGTGTGGCTGTTTGACAAGGGTGGAGTAGGCTTTTCAGAGATGACCAGATCAGCTTTATGTTATAATGATGTTTGTCTTGGAATTTAGTGAACTAGGATACTTTTTAATCTGTTCTTATTTGATATTTTGTTTTGTCTTGTTTATGAGATTACAGAAGTTTTGCCAGTTTTGAGTTTTATTCTAGGGGCCCTGTTTTCAGGTTTGTCTCTGATTTGCTTAAGATGTTTAGTTTCTCTGGTTAGCCATGTTTCTGGATTTGTAATCCATTTGGTTCTAAGAGGGGCTAGTTGATTTAGAATGCTTAGGAAAATTTTGTTAGATTTGTAGACTGCTTCATTTGGAAGTAATCTTCTTCTTTCGGCTTTTCCCGGTTAGGGGTCGCCACAGCGGATCATCTGTCCGCTCATGATTGGCAGTGGAGTTTTACAGTGTTAAGTTGCCAGCCCAACCTTCCACAGAAGGCATACATATGCACACACTCACACTTAGGGCCAATTTAGAGCGTCCAATCTACCTACTGCATGTCTTTGCGATGTGGGAGGAAACCGGAGCATCCGGAGAAAACCCACGCGACCACAGGGAGGACATGCAGACTCCACACAGAAGGCACTTCAGCCGAGAATTGAACTGGAGAACCTCTTGCTGTGAGGTGGCAATGCTAACCACGGCACCACCGTGGTCGCCCTTCATTTGGAAGTAATACAGTTAGAATATTTGAATTACATAATGGAAGATGGAAAATGAAAGTTCTTTGAACTTAGAAAGGCCCCAGACTTGCTTATATTGTGATTGTCTGTGAATTTGTGTTTGTTGTCTAATTGCATATGTGAGTAAATAATCACTGATGGTATCTGGCAGGGTACCACTGACAGTTATATTGTTTGTGAATGCAATAAAGAACCATTCTAGCATGGATTACTGTAATTGTTTTTGTTGATCCTGGTTGGTGTGTGATAAGCTGGGTAAAGTTATACAAATTTAAAGAATATGTGGGAGAGCCTGAGTTTATTATTTGCAGTCTATATTGATATCTCCAACTATGAAGGTTTCATGGCTTATAGTTTTAGATATCCAGCTTAAGATCTCTTCAGTGGTCTTAATATTTTCAGCAGAGGGCAGGCATAAGATGAAGCAAATTGTATTTTGTTGTTTTGCTCTAGATGGATGATTAGCAATTCCACATTGTTGAACTGATCGAATTGTCCAACTATCGACCCAATGTCCTCTCATCTCTCTCTAAATTTCTTGAGAAATGCATCCATTTACAACTACTCCACTACCTCCTTGACAACCACCTACTCACTCCTACACAGCATGGATTTAGACCTGGACACAGTACTACCACAGCCTTATTATCTTTCACTGACACAATAAGTAAAACTCGTGACTCAGGTAAACTTGTATGTATCCTCTTTGTTCCTTGACCTATCTAAGGCTTTTGATACTGTTCCCCATCATCTGCTCATACTAAAACTCACAAACCTCAGATTATTCCCTTCCACCATCAGCTGATTTACTAGTTATCTCTATAACAGACAACAGGCAGTCAGATGGCTAGACTCCTTTTCTGATTTTCAAGATATAGAAACTGGATTTTCTCAAGGATCTATTCTTGGCCCCCTCTTATTTAACATTTTGACTAATGATCTGTATAGTGCTTCTCAACAGAGTACACTAATACAGTATGCCGATGATTCCACAGTCACGTGTTCATCTGATTCCATGCCACAGCTTCAACAAATTACCCATGATGCCACAGTCATCTGTTCATCTGATTCCATGCCACATCTTCAACAAATTACCCAAACTGCATTCACTTACATTGAGACCTTTGAATCTCACTTAAACTAATCGTATGCTCTTCACCCCCAAAACATACTCTCTAAATAAAAAACAATTTACTATTCTCTTTAAGAACAACACCATAATAGAACATGTCTCTCACACAAAACTACTAGGCATCATTATTGATAAACACTTTAAGTTCGACCTGCATATAGATAATAACATTAAGAAAACTCACCAGAAACTGGGAATTCTCTATTGTCACAAAAACTTCCTAGACATTCACACTAAGAGTACTCCAGCTGCTATGTACCTTCTACCTTCTCTCTTATATGGAGCTCCACTTTTCAACAATCTACAAACCTGCCCAAAATCAAAGCTTGAATCTTGCTACAACAAAATTGCTAAGTTTGCCACCAATGCAAAATACTCCTCACATCACTGCATACCCCTCCAAAAACTGAATTGGCTTGAACTTCCACTTTACCTTACCTTCATCCAGCTAACCACAGCACATAAAATCATTCATAGACCCATGGCCTGTCCAGCCATAAATACCATCTTCTACTCCTACATTCCAAGCAGATCTCTTAGGTCAGAAAACAGACAGTTTCTGTAACATCATCCAGTGAAATCAGTCGGACAAAATCTATACTCCTTCTCTATAGTTAAAGTCTGGAACACCCTCCCCTTATCCTGAAGAGCTCACCACATTCACACATCCTTCAAGTGTGCACTTAAAGAACACCTATCTAAATCTTGGAAATGCTCCTGCTCAGCTCCAGTCTAATCTCTAACCATTTCAATACCCCCACCTTCTTTCTCTTCAACTATAAACTCTGTCTTCATTTATTGCCTTACTTTTCCCTCTTAGTCTTTCCTCTGCCCTTCTCTCCCCTGCTCTTAGCTCTATTTACCTTGTCTACTTCAGTTTTCTCTTTCTCTTATTCCACCTCTCATCATCTATGTTCATTCTACCCCCTGCTCTTAGCTCTATTTACCTTGTCTACTTCAGTTTTCTCTTCCTCTTATTCCACTTCCCTTCATCTATGTTCTTTCTACTACTTTCCCCTTCTTTCTTTACTAAACTGTAAGCTACTTACTTTTTTTCTGCTTATTATTACCATAAATTCATTGTCATAACTAGCATAGATACTATATGTTATGCAATATTTTCTATAATTAGATAATCTTTTGTTATATTTGTGCTATGAGTTTTACTGTATTTTAATTAGTTCTTGTTAAGTGAAAGCCCATATCTATAACTACTAATTATTTTACTTTGTTCTACTTGAAATGTTTTTTCATAATTGGGGTATTACTCCCCAGACCTCCACTGAAAATGGGTTCTTTGTGGCCCAGATGGACTTTCCCGGTAAGCAAATGTCAAATAAATAGTAAATAAATAAATAAATAAATAACTCCTAGTCTGAAGTTGACTCAGTCTTCTAAGCGACACTCATCTGCCAATAAAAGAAGTTTGAAACAAAGACTATCAGAACATTTTATTCTGATTGTTGTTTGAGAAATCCTTCTACCTTCCACAGCTAGATCCTTTGAAGCTAAACAAAGGAACACATCTGTGAACCAAGCAAAGTGGGAAACTACAAACAACACTGTAGACCTTCAGGAACAGCAAGTGGATAGATTTTTACATTCTTAAACTGAGGAATGTGATGGGCACAGGGGCACAAATTTAGATTGTTTCTGTAAAAGAGGGCGATTCTGACTATTTCTGTAAAAGAGGGCTATCCTGGTGACTCTTTTCTTTTGTTTATTCTTTCTTAAGATGCTATATCAGGTCTATATTATCTCATCGACCACTTAGTTAGTCAAATGCCTAAACGTCGACAGCTAAGTGTCGAAAACTTAGAATCTCAAATGGGCAGGTAAGCAAATTCTTTCATCTGGAAAGAATTTGCTTGGCCATGCCACACAAACATAAACTTCAAAGCCATAAAAATGTTAGGGGCTTAGCCCCCCCACCCCCTAACTAAATATACCAACTCTGAGATCACTCTACATTGGGGAAAGGGCAAATTCATGATAATGGCCACGTGAATTATTTCCCGATGAAAGAATTCACTTACCTGACCATTTGAGATTTTAAGTTTTTGATCGTTAGCTGTCGACATTTAGGCATTCGACTAGCTAAGGAGTCGATGAGATAATATTGACCCACTATATCATGGCCTGTGTATGGGGCATGTCAGGTATTTCTTATTTAAGCCACATTTTTGTGGTGGCCTGTACACCGGAGGAGTGGAGTGATACTTTTGGGTGTAACTGAGGTATTGTGTTACAAATGCTCCAGAGATTCATGTATGTGTGAGGAGAAGGCAGGTCTTTACTTGGAGAGAGGAGATTGTGCCCCATTTTTTATAGAGGAAGTAAATTATCTAGTTGTGATTTTGGGCCAGGGTTTGGTTGCATGCCTCTGTTTTGTATAAGCTGTACTACATAGTGAGAGTTTTAAGAGAGACATTTTTATTTGAGTTTATTCCTTAGATCTGTTCTGGTGAGTAGGAGATTGGTCTTGAGCATGTCTGTGAAGTTGAAAGTCTGTAGGAGAATATAGGCTTGGGGAAATTTTATATGCATAAAGAGTTATATTGTGGTCTGAATTGTAATGGTTTGTGGGTATGTAATGGACAGGGTTAAGACAGGTATATTAGGAGGAATGTTCAGATAAGAAGTAAAATAAATGGGTAATTATTAATAATTGTGTGATAAGCATAGTTTAAGCATGAAAATTGTACTGTATAGAGTTTGATACTGTAGAGGATATTGAGAGTGGATTTGTGTTTAGTGGTTATGAAGCATATAGGGGTGAGTGATAAGTTTGTGGCGAGTATGTGGTATGAAAGAGAATGAGACTTTAGTATAGCAGGAAAAAATGAATGGGAAGACAGAGTGTGAATAAGAGAGTAAGGGAGGTATGGATGAGAGGGATTAAGATGAAGAGGAGCGCATGAGAGCAGTGTGTAAGAGAGGAGTACAGAACTTAAGTGTTGAGGTAAGTTGAAGTACTTGAGTGTTTATGGGTTTGAAAAACTGTCAAGAGTATGTGGTATTCTTTGTGGGATATGAAAGACTGGCAGTGGGACTTCCAAGATAGCTACACACTAACCAGCAGCTTGACTCCAACTCTCCCAGTGTGAAAAAAAGAAACTGAGAGCTAAGGGCTTGTAAATCTAACAGTTTTACTAAAATTCAGTTACTGGCTAGGAAGTACACTGCCTGGATGCCAGCAAAGAAGAAACGTAGAGATCCTGACAGAAAATCAAGTAGAAAAGGTGTCACTTTAGTTTTGGGACATGAATAAACAAAACTTTGTGGGTTCTGTTTAAGCAGCTTTATTACATACAAACACATTACCACTGTTGACTATTGACTCTAACTTAAGTATATACAATTAATGGCTATGATTATGCATGCTTACTCCTTAATGGCTAAGGTTGTGCACATGTGCAGGTTATATATGTGCATGTACAGACTCACATGCTTCTTAAAGATACAAACACACACACTTTACACTCTGACCTGCAAAAGGTGAGGAGAAAACATTTACTGGGAAGAATCCTGCAGCTGGTCAGCAAAAAAGCAGTTTAAGATCCAGATTTGGTACAGATTTGGTACAAGAGATGGCTTCCAGTAATTTAGAGGAAAAAATAAATCAAACGTGCCCAGAACTGATTAAAATAAATGAAACATTTAAGTTGTGTGTCAACGCAAATAACAAAATGCTCAAAAAATGGAGGAGGCTTTAAAGAATTATTGAGATAAACTGATAAAAGTGCAAAAATCAAAGGTCGAAATGAAGAAAAGGCTGGCTGAGTAAGAGACTGCTCAGGAAGAGCTGTTTAAAAAATGGAGAGTCAATAGCTTTTATCCTGGTACATGGACTTCATCAGAAAAATAAAATGGTGTATATCCAAAAGCCTGATATGTATACTATCTCAACTGAATCAATGAAAACAAATTTGAGTATGAAGATGGAAGGGCTTCCCCCCCAAAAAAACTTAAGTTTTCTGTACATGAAGAATCCTCCTTTTCCTCATCTTACCATTTATCCAAACATTTGAGTGATGATATTCTGCCACATTTGGCCAATAAATCAGTCCCCTGTAATGATCAATATGATGGTGAATTCCCTTTAGGTTATAATCCCCCAAGGAGATCAGAGTACCCAAGGAATCAGGAATGGAGGAACTTGGACAATGGTGTACACCAACACCCTGTACAGAAATTCCACAATTTAGGCACCCCAGCTCAGAGAGGTGGGAGTTGGAAGCAGAGGGGCCAAAAAAACAAACACATGGAATTTGGAATGCCTGCAGAGATTTTAGAGTATACAACTTTAGTGATGTGACTGTTAATGCATGTTGGCCTAACCTTTTTGAAAAAGGCCTCACTTTTGTTCCTAGTAGGAGCTTTTTTGAAAAAGGCCTCACTTTTGTTCATAGTAGGAGGGCTAACATTCAGAATACCTTAATTAATCTTAGGTTATACACCCATAAATTGAATTTGGGGATGCACTTTTCACACAACAATCCCCAGGATTTGTTAATATCTGATGTCTGTAAAAAATAGTTTATTTAATCCCCCCCTTGCTCCAATGGTGTCTGTTTTTGAGAAATTATGTGAACATTTGATCAGGGAGATTTTAAAGGGTCACAATACCTCTTACACAAGTAATTTAAAGCCCAATGACTGGCACTTATTGAGAAGCATTAAAGATCTAAGAATCATGAAACCAGATAAAGATGAGGGTCTGGTGATTATGAGTACTCAAGATTATGTTAGTAAGATGTTTGGAATGTTAGTGATACATTTGAGGAGGTGTCCATTAACCCCCAAAAAATATATTACCTGTTCAGAATTTGAATTTTTATCAGTTAACAACCTTAGAACCTCGAGCATTTTTGGCATTCCCAAGATCCACAAAAATTTAGCAGATCTACCTTTACACTCCACAGTGAATGTTAAGTCTTCCTATACTTTTACTGTAGCTAAGTTTCTTGATTATGAATTTAAAGATGTTATTAAGAACATTTCACATTTATATAAGGATTCTTAGAATTTTTTGACTAGAATTTCAAATTCTGTGTTCTATGTGAAATTGGAGTTTGTAACTATTGATGTTAAAAATCTCTGTTCCGTGATTTCATGTGAGATGGGCTTAGCCTGGTTTTAGGATTATTTGTCTTTAAACACTTGAATAGAACACAGTGATATCAAGACCCTTCAGTCCCTGATGGGGATGTTCATGAATAACAATTTTATTTTATTTGAAGGACAGATATTTAGAAACAAACCTGGGTGGCTATGGGCATTACTTGGGCCCCCAGCTTTGATAACATTGTTCTTGCACATTGGAAAAATAATTTTGTTTTCTCTTCACCTTACAGCAACTGTTGGGTGTTGTATGGCAGGCTTCTGGGTGATATTATTTTGTTCTGGTCAAATAGTATTAAAAAACTAAATTAATTGTTCATTATTTGAATTCTACCAACTTTTTAAGTTTCACTATGAATTGATCCTATGATCAAAGTAACTATCTTGATGGTATGATCCTTAAAAGTAATGAAATGCATAGCCTTGAATCCAATATTTTCAGGAAACCAACATACTCCAACTCCTTGCTACATTTTAGTAGTGGTCATCCTATACACCAGAAGAGATCTTTAGTTAAGGAGTAACTGGTAAGACTTTCGTGAATGATCTCTCAGGACAAGACTTTTAAAGTCGAGGATTTGAAATTGACTAGAATGCTAGAATTGAGAGGTGACGCCAGTAGCTTTATTAGTCTAATTTTGGACAAGGTAACAGTTAAGAGAGAATGGGGAATTTTCCGACCTTTACTGGGGGGAAGTAAAATATATTACAATGAGAAGTTAGAAAGTGCTGATGTTAGATATAACAGACCCTGTGTCCTTACCGATAATTTAGATTTTGATGAAATCAGAAGGGTCATCAGTAAGAACCAGTTTATTTTTTAATTTAATGAAGACTTTTTGGAGGTGTTGGGACCACAACATAAATTTGCTTATAAAAATGACAGCTGTCTAAAATGATTAATTGAAAACCAGCAACAGCATAAAAGTGACAATGTTGGCTTGCACAGATGTGAGCAATGCAATCAATGCAGTTTTATTATGGAAGGGTACTCCTTTTTTATTAAAGATTATGGTAAAATTATCCTTTTTGCTAAATATTATTGTTTTAGCAAAGGAGTAGTGTGTGTTGCACAATGCCAAAAATTTCCTTGTTTTATGTTGGCAAAATGTACCATACTTTAAAAGCAAGATTCTATAGATATTTGTATGACATTAACAATAAGGAAGAGTACAATGCACTTTATAAGTATCTTAAACAATACCCCAACCACAAGTTTAAGTTTTTATCAATCATGTAGTTATTGATATTGGGAGGTGATTTAATGATTTACTTGAAATGAAAGAACTAAAATGTCATCTTTTGTTTAATGCTATGGTAGGCTGGGGCCTCAAGGATATGGTGACAATCCTGAGTGCTTTGAAACTTAAAGCATTATAATATTGGTAAGTGTTATATATTTTTGCATGTTTTTGTATATTTGATGCATTTCTTTGTGTTTTTTGTGTTCAACAATTTTATTGTAATATTCAATACAATTAGCATAAGACTTTTGGCTTGTGGTGGTTTTGAAGTTAGGATAATCATTTAACCTACAGGTTTTGGCAGTTCTTAAATATTGTTGGAAAATGTTTTAATGGATTAAGTTGAGATAGTATATACAGTATATCAGGATTTTGAATATACACCATTTTATTGCTCTGATGAAGTCCCTGTACCAGGATGAAAGTGCTTAATGAGAGATTAAATTGAAGAATTATTATACTTCCTGGCTCCCATTTGTTTTATTTGGTGAGTTTAAGTTGCATTTTTTTGAAAAATAGAGAGTTAGAAAAGAGAGTATACAGAGAAAATCTGAGATTATCTGTTGTACCAAAGAAATTGGAAGGGACAGACTATTAATTTCATGAAGGCACAAATAAGCAACTGGCCTGGTATTCCACAGCAGGATTTTTTACTTGGAAGAAAACATCATGAGTATGCTTTAAACATGGTCATGAGAAAGCATCCAATACCTATATTAGTAAAGATGCAATCATACCAACAGAAAGAGTCGATCCTGACAAAATTGTAGCAAAATGGCAAAGTATTACACATTGCAAATAGTAGAGTATTTGTGGAAAAAATATTCACTGTGCAGCAGGCAGAAGAGAAGCAACTGAATCCTGGCAACTGGGGAATGTTGAGAGACAGGTGTGAGATTTAAGCTTCTGTTTCCATCTGTCTTTAAAATATTTTTCCTGGAGGATAAAAGTAATTTTTATAGACAAAACAGACTAAGGAGGAAATACAAAAGGTTGTCCAACAAAAATTGCACATCAAACAGACTTGGACTCTGCTTCCCATTCTTATGATACTAAGTCTCATAGAGAGACTTTACCAGTGAAAACTTTTATAATGTTTCAATGGAAAATGCTTGAGAGACATAAAAAGAAACACAGGAGCTGACTTGAAGAATAGGGAGTACATTAAAACTGAACTGGAGTATGGAGTGGGGAGATGGAGATTATAGGAAGAAGACCAGCAACACTGAAATTAGTGAATAAATGTGAGACTATAAAGCATCAATTGCATTTATGAAGTATGGCTTTACAAGAAGTAGTAGCTCTGAAAGATTGGACTTTTGTTGACTTTGCTAAATCTGTAGGGTGACTGAAAGGCATATACCCCACTTCATGTCATTAATGCTTGGAAAAACACTAAAAGGGAAAAATGAAAAATGAGTAACTGTAAGTTAAACAATTGCTGTTATTAACAGTATTTGTATAAAACATTTTGTGATATACACTGCATGTTCTACAGTAAAGCATTTTCAGTGATTGTTGTATGTGATAAAGATACTAAAGTAAATAAGTCTGTTTTTCTTTTTTAGATTTAAGAAATGTAAGGCATTACAATGTTAAAAGAGAATAAAGGCTAGACAAAAACATGTTCAAGTTAATATGCTATAATCTTGGGTGGTTGGGAAGGGGTGTAAAAGTGCACTGATTACAATATATGCAAAGTCAAGATGTTTTCTCTTACTTTTGCACACATAAATGTCTGGATTAATGCTCTTGGCTTAATTTATTAACATGTTTATTATGTAATCATATGTGCTGTAAAAATAAAAAATATTGTAAATGTAAAGAAAAGCTTTCTTTTAGCAAATAAAGGCTAGACAAAAACATGTTCAAGTTAATATGCTATAATCTTGGGTGGTTGGGAAGGGGTGTAAAAGTGCACTGATTACAATATATGCAGAGTCAAGATGTTTTCTCTTACTTTTGCACACATAAATGTATGGATTACTGCTCTTGGCTTAATTTATTAACATGTTTATTATGTAATCATATGTGCTGTAAAAATAAAAAATATTGTAAATGTAAAGAAAAGCTTTCTTTTAGCAAATAAATGTTCAGCATGAGTTGTGAATTCTGCAGCTGTGGGTAGCTGTACATTCTGTTCTATGTTTCCCTGAAGACAAGCTGACTACAGGTCCAGGCAATAAATTGAGACCTCTGGCCATTGTTTGCTAAAAAATGTAAAACTAAAAGGTATGAAGGCAAGCAGCATAAAGTTTTAAATTATTGGAAGTGAATAAGAGACAGCAGTTTTCCTGGTACCCAAGTACCTCAACATATTTACTAGTACAGTGTATAATTTAATTTTATTTAAAGATAGCCAGTGCACTTTTTTCCTTACAGCTAAAAGTTATTGTTTTCTGAAAATGTATGAGCTGTTTCTTACATCTTGGAGGGGAACAAAGAAAAGACAAGAATAGACAACAATTAGTGTAAGTAGGGGCATAGGCTGTAACGTGCTTTAGAATGGGTAACCTTAATTTTAAGTTAAACAATGTCTATGGGTGCAGCAATCAGAAGGGTTAAACTTCATTATTTGAAGATACTAATAGCTTGTTGTGATCACTTTATTTTATTAAGTTATGGGGATGATCTGGGATGCATTTAGTTTGTTGCTTGAGGGTTTTCATTAACACAAAAGTCTTACAAAATGTGACATAGCAGGTTCAGATGCATATGAAAAAAATTGTATAAAGGATCAACTTGATAAACATCATTGGATGCAAGTAATATAACAACTAGAAATAAACATTTTAAAAAGCTGATATATATATATATATATATATATATATATATATATATATATATATATATAATACATGGATATAATAGCTTATTATCACAATGGCTACACTATCCACGTTATTTTGGAAAGTGAATTGCCTCACAAGCATATACAAAAGGTATGAGTATTGAATTATGTTAAGAAATGCAGAGTGTAAATAATGCTACAGAAGACACATTTGAAAAGTGTGAGCATATAAATTTCATAAAGAAAGGATTTCAGGATGGCTATTCAGCAGAATATCAGGGATAAAGGAAAAGGGAGGTACTTAAACTAATTGCTAGAAGAGCTCCAATAGTGATAGAAGAGGGGGGAAATTAATAATGGTAGATTTGTGGTAGTAAGGGGCTACTGCTAAGGGAGGATGATTGCACTGGCATGTATTTATGTTCAACCTTAAACTGTTACTATGGAACATAAGAAAAATTTGGGAGAGGTAATCAGCTTTCAGCATGGAATGTAACTTATAGGTGGGGACTGGAACCAGATTTGCAACGGTGAGGATGTAATTAGGGTACCTAGATGGGAAAATATAACAAAAGAGGATAGATTTCTGAAGGCAATTATGGAAATATTTGGTATGGATGATATGTTTTCAGTAGTACCAACTCAGACAGACCTTACATATTATTCCCCAAGGTGCAATAACTGGGCTAGATTACACATAAATTTTATTTCACAGGAATGTGTGCATTCAGTGGAAAACCTCAACACCCTAATCCAGTAACTATTTCAGATCATGTGCCAATAACAACTAAGAGAGGGGCCCACTCAAGCAGGCTGTCATGAAGCATCAGGAGCAGTCAGTGAAAACAAAACTGAGCTCACAAAGAGGTCATCATATAAGTCGCAATGAAAAGTTAACTTTATGTGGTCTATCAGAAGCAAAAAGTAAACACTGCCTGTAATGAGGAGATGGGTAAGATCTGTAAAGAATTTAGTTTGGATGTCCAGTGAAGTACTAGTAAGAAGCCTATTATCACCCCACATATCTGTAAAAAATTTAAAATGGGTTTTTATGTTGTTAAATATTTTGTTAAAGTAAAGTTAAAAGCCAAAATAGCAATAATGCAAATAACAAGCCACTAATTTCCCTGGCAGATCATTTATGCTTTCCATTTTGCAAACATCATGTATCACATATATTCTTCTATATACTTATAATCAATCAAGCATTACATAAATTGATCAGCTCCTTCCTTTCTTTGAACTTCACTTCTCCAAAACATTATTCTACATGACTTGTTCCCACAATTTCCATTAAGCTGCTCATACCCTTTTCTAAAGATCCCACTTCCAGTACTTTTAGCTTTGTTCTTTTTTCTGTAGCTGCACTGTGACATTAGTAAAGCCAGTTTGATTATAGCCATGTCTGTGACTTCTTAGTCTTTTTGTATCTATGTAGTATTGTATGATGCATGTATCAGCTGTGGCAGTGACTTTTCTCACCTTCATTGCTATACATGATAACTTACCTCTACTACCCACAGGTTCTATACATCCTTGTGCCACATATGTTCTAGCCAGAGGTAAAGTTCAAATGATTTAGTATGCTTCTGTGCTTTAGGAACCATATATGATACCCTCACCTCTAGTCTGTACTTGCCGTGTTTTTCACAACTCTAGTACATAACAGTGCACATTGTAGTGTGCACACACCACAACATAGTACATGAAGCAGCTGCATAATCTGACAATCACTAATGCCTGGCCTGGTTACCTGTGGCACTACTGACACACCCTTATTCCTGATATGTTCCTGGTGACACACACACAACTTGTAAGTGAATGCTTCATTTTTTTTTTCTGTGTGTTTTATGTACAGTTTCATGTTGCCTAAGCTGAGATAAATTACTTTAAAGGCACAAGAATTGAATTATTTAGGCAGTATACATATCACTGTGCATTCAGGTATAGCTGGTTTATGTCAATCTCTGGTCTATGTGCCCAAGCTTTTTTCCTGTACCTTAACTCTTGTACTATTTCTTACTGTGTATCTTCTTCTGTGGTTAGCCTGATTATACTTCTCAGTTTGTTGATGTTCTGATGTCTGTAAAGCCTGCCTTCCCAGTACATTGTTAAGGAAGGCTTTGCAAACCTAATGTCTCCCTGCTAACATAGGTTCATAGGTAGGTACTAGGCTATCGGCCCAAGGGCCTACACAAGCCTAGCCAACAAGGTTCCCTGGCTTACGCCACCCAAGCAAGTTATTTTCCTGTGCCACTGACGAGCAGACACACAGAAGTGATCCCTGGGGTGTATTTCCTATTTCCCATCCACTCATCATGATTTTTCTTGAAGAGTGCTAATGAAGAACTTTGCTTAACATAGATGGGTAGCCTGTTACAGAGTATGGGAAGTCTCTGGGATAGGAATCTATCCCTCCAGCATGTCCTGTTTATTGTGGTGACAAGGTTTAGGTCCCTAGAGTGTGTAGCTCTGAGGGATTGGGATTTCTTTAGGTGTAACATGTTCAACAGCTCTGGGTTTGACATAGCTTTATATCTTAGGCAGAGATCACCTCTGAGTAGGCAATATGCTACGGAGTAAAGCTGGAGTTTTTTGAGGCGGTCAGTATAGGGCATTTGTATGTCCAGTAATCCTCTTTGTGAGGTACTTCTGTGGCCTTTCCAGCTGCTGCAGATGTCTTGTGATGTACATTCCAAAAGGGGCATTGTACTCTATAATGGGTCTATTGAGTGATGAGTAGAGGGTAACGATGACCTCTTTTTTCCTGGATGAGACCCTTTTATGATGAGGTGTGCCACATAGAAGGACTTCCTGACTACTGTGGCGATGTGACTATCAAAGGAGAGACTACTGTCCACCTGGGTCCCAAGGTCTCTTATCACACATTCAGTGTTAAGTAGATTGCTGCCTATGTGGTAGTTCATGGGTACAGAGTTTTTACCAAAGGGGATGACACTGCACTTTTTGGCATTGAGCTTCAGGCCATGGCTCTGACACCAGGCATCTGTCTCAGAGAGACCCTTCTGTAGGATGTTCACATCATTTGGGGACTTGACTATGGCTCCTAGTTTGCAGTCATCTACGAACTTCATTATCCAGAGGCCTTCTTTGTTAGCCTGTACTTCAGAGAAGTAGATACCAAACAGGAGCGGTCCCAGGAAAAAACCCTGTGGTACTCCACTTGTCACTGGTTTGAGGTCAGATTTGGAGTCTGCAACTTTTACATTGTGGGTTCTGTCAGTGAGCCCGTTGGCAACCCATCTTGTGACGTAGGGATGTATGCCTAGTTTATTGAGTTTAGCTATAATTCCAGAATGGGGGATGGTGTCAAAAGCCTTGGCGAGGTCAAGATAGGCTGTGTGAACCACTTTACCCTCATCTACGGCTTTGGTGACTGCCTCAAAGAAGTCGATCAGGTTCAGGAGGCATGATCTGCCTTTCACAAACCCAAACTGGGTGGGATCCAGAGTTTGGAGGTTACCAATGTCTTTATGAGTTCCATGATGATACGTTCCATGGCTTGGCAGACCAGGCTCATCAGAGCAAGGTTTCTGCTGTTGAGCAGAATACAACACTGAATCCTGTCCACTCTTTCCTTCCTGTAGATCCTTTAGTTCTTCAGTTCAGCCTGTTTAGAAGTAATCATTTAGCCAAAGAGAGCATTGATACTAACTGTAGTAGCAAATTGAGAATTACTTTATATAAACACAGAGACCACATGTTAGAAACTGATGACTGTATTAAAAAAATCATAAGAGGAACCATCATGTTTGTTAGTCATTATCATAAAATAATGTGCCTTGGCTGTATGTTGAACCTCAAGGATGTATTTATTTTGTATTAATAAATATGCACATAGGTTGGTAATCATCAGTTTGTATATTCATTAGTGTATCAGTGAACATAATTAATGCCTCATCATCTATTACATACTATCTGTATTTAATAAGAAATACATGATTTAAACTACAGCTTCATAACAATTCCCAAATATGAGATAGTTTATAAAAATGAAAATGTTGTGCCTTTTTTGGGCAAACCATGTTGTACTACTATAAACTATTCTGAGACTAAGGATTGGAAGATTAATATCACATTTATAATAAAAAATAAGCAGAAACTTGGGGTTTCAAATGCCTAACAATATTTCAGATAGTGTATCACAAGGAATGATTGGAAATGTTGGGACTGAGAATTTTTATGGCCTTCGTCTCTGATATTCATTCACTACAGCAAGAACTATCAATCATAAATAAATTATGTACAGAAAAAGGGTTAAAATTGAATGTGTAAAGTTGTATTGTCACATTTGATAAACAATTCTCTTCTTTACTGTAGATTATGGTAAATACACCACTCCAAATTGATATCATGCTCAAGGATCTTGGAACCTGGGTTGATATTTGCCTGTACTTTCACTACCATGTAGCAGAAGTAGGTAGATTAAGTGCTGGGCTCTTCCCTCTTTGCTTACCATTACTGAGGGGAAAATGGTTAGTTATGGATGGAATTAGTTTCTATTTACTGCAACTAACACCTAAAGGCATATCATCTATTATGAAGTTATCATCTCTCTCTCTCTCTCCATGCAGTTTTACTTAGACCAGTTATTGAGTACAATGTCACTTTCATTATTTCCTTTCATGGACATTACATTTGAATTTCCCTAAAGTCTCCTAACCAAGGAGAGTGTTGACCTTAGTTCACTGAGATACCAGGAAAGGCTTGAATCTCTATCCCTATACCCAGATTTTTATAGATTCTTGTTGATTCATGCCTTGCATTAAATGCCATTAACAACAATGTCCACTATGATATCCTGTTTATAGGTAGTTACTACAAACATGTGGTTCAGAAGGTCAGTGAAAAGCCTAGCCCAATTTCCCAAATGCCACAAATCCCTGACTGGTTAAGTGACTTGCTCTAGGCTGCACAGTATGCAAATAAAGGCAGAGGAAGTGAAACCCTGTACCACAGGAAGCAGTTCATTAGCTCATAGCCTTAATCCTCTGCACTAACTGCCCAACTATATCTTTGTCAGTTAAATGGTTTCATTAACATCAGAATAAGGGACTTAAATTTCCTCAAGTACATGAATACAGTGTACTGGAGAGAAAATATTATTACCAAATACCTAGCCAACCTCTGGAACAGGCTTCCCTGTAAGTTAAACAGATTGACACCCTAGCATGTTTCATATTAATCGTGGATAGTTGGATGAGTACCCATAAATTTATAACATTAAAGATCCGCTTTGCTTTTCTTGAGAAAAGGTAGTTCAGTATGAGGATGAGGATAGATAAGACATAAATAGTCTTTTGTCTCAATTTGCATTTCCTAAGATCCTATAACACATATTAAATTAAATATCCATTAAGGAAAAAAAATCATTTTTTTAAAATGGCAAAATAAAATTATCATAATTTTGCTTCCAATATATAATAAAATTACCAACATTCATAATTTCACTATATATATTTTTTTTAATTTTTGTGCTTTTGGTGGGGTATGCTTCAAAACTTTTTTTAGCACCTTATCAGTTAAAACATTGCCACACAGATTAACAGAAAAGAAAACAAACTTTATTAGTATTTTTTTCATTTACATATGTTGTACATTACATTTGTTTTCTTTCTTTATAACAACTGTCATTCAGTCCAACAATACACAAATTCATTTTTCTAAAGATTCCTCTTCCAGTTCTTTTATCTGTTTTTCAATTTTCCATACTTCAAATACAGTTGGTTTAGATTTTGATTGTCATTTTCTATCATTGCTATTTTTGGCAACCAACAGATATAAATTTAATAAGGGCTTCTATGTCTGAGATCCTGTTCCTCACTCAAAAGAATATATTTCTTAGTTACACCCATTTGCTCCCATAATATTTCTAAAGGAGTACTTTGTAGGGACTTTTTTGAATTTACTAACTCATTAGACTCCCCAAAAACATTTTCCCAATTACTCCTTTCTTCCCTATCACACCTCCAATATTTGCTATATACATGAGGAAAAATATTTTGAAGTCTGTTTGGGGTATAAAAATACCTATGCAAATACTTCCAAGCAAAACTCCTAAACCTTCTGTACTTTGTTGCATACTCGGAAACCATACCGATATCCTCCCATTGTTCCCTTGCAAATTGCTTTTCCAGTCTCTCTTCCCAATCTTTTCTAACATCTTCTGATTGGTTCTTGTAGTCATCTTTTGATATTTGTACACCCTGCTAATTATATCTTTTTATCAGCAGCTTATATTCTAGACTCTAACCTGCAATCCAGAATTCTTTTTGGACTGATCCCACTCTTTTACTTTTACCTCTTTAGTTATTTTCTGCCAATACCTTGGATTCATTGCCAGTTTTCTCCAGTAAATTCCAGCCCCATGTTGCCTATTTTCTGTATCCCTAGTCGTAGTCATACCTACTGGCAAAATCTCCTTTCTCCATTTCCTTGTCGACTTAAATTTTAGAATACTTTTCAAAATCTTAGTGGTAAGAACTTCTGTAAACTCAGAATTTCTAAATGCGTAATTCCCCAGTCTTGCAGAACTGAGAATAGCACACCAAAAGAGAGGAATATTGTCCCAGATGTTGGATGGTTTCAAGTGAGTTATTTCCTTAGACCACAGACACAGAGTTTTGTGGGATAGGTAGAACTGTGCAAGCACTTCACCAGTACCAATTCTGAAAGAACTGAGGCAAACATAGTTATTACAGTGACTGTAAGAATCAGGCACTACTAAAAGGACTAAAGAGTGAAAGAGGCCACAGTATGATATATTGTGTACATACACACACCACCACACAGTCAGATTATCAAATTAATTTCTCACTTTGAACCACGCAAACACAAAATTCTGTTCACCAGAGTGAGAAAACAAACTTCAAAAGCAAAGCATACACCCTGGTCTGATGTACATTATTTTATTGAGCTTGGTATGGAGATTTTTTAAATTGTTTTAAATGAATTTATGCACCTGTTAAGGTGAATTGATTGTCAATTTTCTTTGGTTGATTTGTATCAAATGCCTCTTTGGTGTGGTTTTTCAATAGGATGTGACTAAAATGTTTTTACTTGCTCTTATGAAGTTCCTGTTTCAGGGAAGAAAGTGCTGAACTATATATAATCGTGTATGGATTAAATTAGTTTTTGTACCGACCTAAGTGTGCCTCCGGGGTGTATGCTTTGCTTTTATAATTTTTCACTTTCAAAGCCTACGGAAGAGCCTGTACTAATCTAAAACTCCTTCTGGGGATACATTGGCACCCACTTGTACATTAAAATATTTTAATTTCTCATTATGTAGGACACCCACGAGGCATGTCTCATGCTCTTTTAATTCACACATTCCCTTTGTGACTTCATATTTACTTAATGTGCAGCCATTCCTGATCCATTACTTCGATTATGAATGTCTAAACAAGCTGACCCCAATGTGTTTTCAAAGGATCATATGCAGAAAACTTCATGTGAAGGGAGATTATACAGACCTCATCTCTAAAAAAAAATGTGTGGGGGTCTTGCCCATGAAGTGTACAGTTCTATATGCAAGTATCACAGTCACAGTCAGGAAATAATTCAGTATATACCCGTTTTGTTTGTTGCAGTCTTTTATTCCATTCATAAGCAGTTGTTAATATCATTTTTTTTCCATAACTGATTTCTTACAAGCCAAGTTAATATAGCAATGAGCACAGCATATGATGCTAATTAAATACTAATATAAACTGTAGCATTACTAATGTTCTAAGAACACTGTTTCCAGCTTTTCTTCTAATTTATATTTCTTACGTTACAGTATTAGCATATGATACATGGAGCTGGTGTTCTTTTGAAAGCTGATATATTCATTTTATTTTCCTTTTCATTCTCTGTCAACATTGTGACTTTATTTTACAAGAATACATAATTAGAAGTTATGTACCTACCATAACGTTCCATGTTAGTTGTCTTCTCTCGCCTTCTTTCTTGCTGGATGGGTTCGGAGCCGATCCTCGGCTCCGACTCGGCACTTGCTTAGCTTGAGAACTCCTTTTACCAGCTCGAGGCAACCCTATATCCCATGATGCAAGGCGAGACTACCTCAGATCTCGTTTGGTAGCTAAATAACCCTGCCAATAATACTAATCCCAAAGGAATAGCAAAAAACTAGCCTAGAAGAACTAGGCAAAAGGTTCATAAGATAGACTCTCTAAAGAACTAAGGAGAGTGAATCTGAAAAAGAGAAACTCTTCAAGATCTGTCCAGGCCAGGGGGAAGGAGGGAGGGACGCAAGCAAGAAGGCGAGAGAAGACAACTAACATGGAACGTTATGGTAGGTACATAACTTCTAAATGTTAAGTTGTCAATCTCGCCTTCATTCTTGCTGGATGGGACCACGTCCCTAGCACCTGTACCCCGGGTGGCTCAATGGAACAGACTCTTGAGTACTGTGGAACCAAAACTGGCTCTGTCCCTGGAGGCCAAATCTAATTTGTAATGAGAGACAAAGGTATGAGGAGTGGCCCAAGTAGCTGCTGCACAAATGGTGTCAATGGGTAGCCTATCCTGAAAGGCTGTAGAAGTGGATAGGCTCCTGGTTGAGTGTGCTTTCGGTTTTGAGGGTAGTTGCTTGCCTCTGAGCGAATAGACATAAGAAATGGCAGAAGATAACCATCTGGATAAGGTCACTTTTGATACTGGGAGACCTTTCCTGTTTTCTGCATAGGAGACAAATAATTGATCTGATTTCCTGAATTGTTTCGTTCTATGCAAATAATATCTGAGCTGACGATGGACATCCAAAAAATGAAGTTTTTGTTCAGCTCTGTCAGAATAATTTGGGAAAAAACTGGTAGATCGATGGATTGATTAATATTAGTTTGAGAAACAACTTTGGGCAGAAAGGATGGATTTGTTCTCAAGGATACCCTGTCCTTGTGAAAAACCAAGTAAGGGGAACGGATGCAGAGAGCTTGAATTTCGGATACCCTCCTTGCTGAAGTGACAGCCAGTAAGAATATTGTTTTCCAGGTCAGTAACTTTAAGGAGCATGAAGCAGACGGTTCGAAGTTGGGTAAAATCAAGGATGCTAACATCAAATTCAGATCCCATTGTGGAGGAGGATGTTTTATTGGAGGCTTTAGGAGAAAAACTCCTCTCAGAAAAGCTTTGCATAGTCTATGCGACATAATGTTATGATCTTGCAAGCCAACATGATATTTGGAAATCGCCGCCAGTTGAACTTTAACTGTTGATGAAGAAGATCCTGACTGAAAGACTTCAGCCAGAAAATCTAAAACAGAATGCACAGGTGCAGTAAAAGGATCAATGTGCCTGGAGTTTGCCCATAGGGAAGAACGTCGCCACTTGCTAGCATAAACCGTTCTGGTGGACAACTTCAAGGAAGCTATTAAGATATCTCTGACAGGATCACAGATCATAGGAAGCCTGGCTAGGGAAGGAAGTGGAGCAACCAAGCAGTGAGGTTGAGAGAACGAATGGCCCGGTGCTGTTGACCCGATTGGTGGATCAGAAGCTCCGGAACTGGGTCCAGATGCCAAGGCTGCACCAGGAGGTGATGATGTAGGGTCGGAAACCAAATTTGTCGAGGCCAGTAAGGGGCAATGAGAATCAACTTGGCTCTCAAAACGGTAGCTTTCTGAATGACCTGTGGAATTAAGGGGAAAGGAGGAAAGGCGTACAGAAGTCCCAGGGGCCAATCCTGAGTTAGAGAGTCTCTCAGGGGTTGGCCTGGTAGGGGAAAGAGGGTGAAGAAGTCCGGGCATTTGTTGTTTTGGGGTGTAGCAAAAAGGTCGCAACAAGGGGTGCCCCACTTCAGAAATATTTCGTCCACTACCAATTGATTGAGAGACCACTCATGAGGCATGAGAATGGCTCTGCTCAGTCTGTCCGCTAAGAGGTTGGACCTGCCGGGGATGTGCGTTGCTGTCAGAAACCGATGAGAGGAGATTGCCCATTGCCAAAGTCTGAGAGCTTCTCGACACAAAGGATAGGACCTGGTCCCGCCCTGCTTGTTGATGTACCAGACCACAGACATGTTGTCTGTTTGAACTGCAATAGTCCCCGTGGGAAGAAAGTCGTTGAGGGCTTGCAACGTTAAAAGCACCGCTCTCATCTCCAGGACATTTATGTGCAGATGGTATTCTATGGGTTGCCAAGTCCCGTGGACCATCCTGCCCTGATAGTGCCCCCCCCCACCCGATCAGAGAGGCATCCGTAGTGACTGTGGCAACCGGAGGAGGGGGAACAAATGGTCGGCCCTGATGAAGTAGAGGGGAAGATATCCACCAGGTTAGATGAGTCCTGCACGATTGTGTAACAAGATTTCGTGCCTCATGGGAAGGTTCTGGAATGACCACTGAGTGAATAACATCCACTGCAGAAGACGCATGTGGAAGCGAGCTAATGGTAGAAGTACAATGGCCACAGCCATAAGACCAAGAACCTTCAGAACCAATCTGGCTTTGACTTTGTTGCTCCGCAATAAGATCCGAACGTATTTTTGGATGTCCAGAATTCTCTGATCTGTTAGTCTGGCTAACATACTGACGGTGTTTAATTCTGCGCCTATAAAGGTGATAGATTGGCAAGGCAGCAGAGAAGATTTTTCGAAATTCACCAATATTCCCAACTTTTTGCAAAGCTGCAGAGTGTAGTTTCTGCTCTGAAGAAGCTGATGCTTGGTGGTGGCGGAGAGGAGCCAGTCGTCTAAATAAGGAAACACCTGGAATCCTTGATGTCTCAGATGAGCTGTAACCACTGCCATGCATTTGGTAAACACTCTGGGGGCTGAAGTGAGGCCAAAGGGCAGGGCTCTGAATTGATAATGACTGGTCCCTAGCCGAAAGCGGAGAAACCTCCTGGAGCATCTGTGTATCTTTATGTGATAGTACGCGTCCTGAAGGTCTATCGAGCACATCCAGTTGTCCTTGCCCAGAAAAGGCAAAATGGACTGAAGCATGACCATCCAGAATCTTGCCTTCTTGACAAATCTGTTTAGATTGCTCAGGTCTAAAATAGGTCTCCAATCTCCCGTCCTTTTGGGGACCAAAAAGAATCTTGAGTAGACGCCGGATCCTACTTGGTTTGCTGGAACGGTCTGGACGGCTCTTTTTTCTAGGAGCTTTGAAACCTCCTGTTCTGCCAAATCCCTTTGACCGGGTGAGATGTCTGGAAGGGATTGATGAGGTATGGGATATCTTTCGAAGGGGATTTTGTAACCCTCGGATATGATCGACTGTACCCACATGTCTTGAGAGAGGGAACGCCAGGCTACTGGGTACAGCGATATCCTTCCCCTGACTGCCTCCAAGGGTGGACAGTCGGGCAACACCTCAGGGATGCTGAAAGGGCTTATCAGGAAGAGGCTCCCTGTTGCCCTGATTCTGGGGACCCCCCCCTGCCTCTAGGGCGGCGTCTATTATTGTTACCCCCTCTGCCTCTGGGGGTAAACTGACCACGTGTGTCCGGCGCTGCTCCTTGGGCTTTACGGAACCACATCTTTCCTCCTTTCTGACCCTTGGGATAGGGTCTAGAAGGGGTGGAAAAATGGACTCCTACGGCAGAAAGAGTTTTGCCGTCTTGCTCACACCTGGTCAAGGTTTCCTTCACCTGAGGTCCGAACAAAGCCGAACCATCAAAGG
The DNA here is from genome assembly GCF_019279795.1 of Protopterus annectens. Lineage (NCBI taxonomy): Eukaryota > Metazoa > Chordata > Ceratodontiformes > Protopteridae > Protopterus > Protopterus annectens. Next base: position 1,586,123,022 of record NC_056744.1, read on the forward strand.
GGGTATTGGTGAAGGACGCCTTAAAGGGGTCCATGAAATTACAAAGCCGCATCCAGGCCTGACATCTAAGAGCCACTCCTGTGCCTGCGGCTCTGCTCGCTCCATCGGCTGCATAGGATATGAGCCGCATGGAGGAGTTGGTTAAAGAATTTAGGATTGCTAGCTGTGAGGCAATCTTGTCCTGAGCCCCAGCAGCTGAAGGATCCTGAACCACTTCACCTAGTTCCTTGAGAATATCTCTTTGAAGTCTGGTGAAATGACAAAGGTAGTTCAGCGAACGCATAGCAAAGGTTGCTGAAGAAAACATCCGCTTGCCATAACTATCCATGGTCCTAGAATCTTTGTTAGGAGGATGGACAGGCACGGAAGGATCCGCAAGTTCCTTCTTGGTGGCCGCCGCCACCACCATAGCATCCACAGAGAAGCCCTTAGAAAGAAACTGCTTGTCTGAAGGGGCCGTAATTAATTTGGATGGCCTCCTGGGGACAGGTTCCACAGAATCCGGGGCTGCCCATGCCTTCCGAGCCACTACCTGCATGAGTGGGTCGAAAGGCGGAGACACCCAGGAGATGGAGGGTCGGGATCCAAAAGCCTCCAGGTATACCGACTCATCCTCGGAGGGGTCAAAGGAAGGCCAGTTCCCCCTCTGTTTGAGGAGTTCAAGGATGTCTGAAAAGGAGACATCCTCAGAGGGGGACCGAGGGGAACCCTCCGACTCATCTAAGTCGGTATCAGATGTTGTAGACTCAGGGGAGTGTGTGTGTTTCCTCTTACACGTCCTCTTCCAAGGTTCCCCTGCAGGATCAGGAGAATCCCCGGAAGAGGAAGTTATTCCCAATGGGGAAACCTGGGGCGATGGATCCCTGGGCCTGAGAGCAAGAGGCTGGCAAGAGACATCAACAGGCACCGAAGAGGGAGGAGCTAAAGGATGGACCGTTGACCTGGCTCAGGGGCCAGGACACTCCTCATCACCTCAAAGGCTCCCTCCCAGGAGACCAGAATACTCCCGTTCGAAGAAACAGGAATTCCCGGCTCCACTGAGACAGAAGGCTCGAGGCCGATGTCAGTGCCGAGCTTACCAAAGCGAAGCCCGAGAGGGAGGCGGGTCGGACAAGGGTCCGATGCCACTAGCCCCCTCGGAGCCAACAAGGGAAACTCGACGACCGGATCCCTCCAAGGAAGGTCTCATGGAGGAGATCGGAGCCGAGACAGCGGAGCCGAAGGGTATGTATCGGCTCCGGCGCGGCCTTGTCGCTGTCCCGAGAAGCTCCGGCTCCGAACTCTGGAGAAGAGTCGGAGGAGGAAGTTCAAGGGGAAGAGCAATAGCTGAAGTCTGCTGAGACGGGCTATGGAGCATTTGGGCTAGTGCCTGTGACTTCAACAACCAGCTTACCACCCTCTCTAAATTGTGGTCAGACAGCCTGGAAGATCTCGAAGATCGGCTCCGATGACTCCGTTCCGACAAAAGAGGAGACCTCGGAGCCGAGTGAATCGACTCCAAAGAAGGGGACCGAGATCTCTTCTTGGACGAAGCCATCGGATCCGACGTCCTCTGGGGTCCAGATGGAGCCGAAGACTTTTCGGCTCCAATACTGGATAATACGTCGGCACCAGCCGGAGCCGACAAGGCAACTGTAGACTGAGTGTCGGAGCCGGAAGGAACCGACACTACCACATCAGAGGAAGAAGGATCGGCTCCAGCCAGAGCCGATCTCGACTCCGAAGGAGTCGGAGCCACCGGGGAAGGCTTAACCACTGTAGCCTGAACCTTAGGTGGCTTTGAAGGTTTACTCGACCCAGTCTTAGTGGGTGAACCTTCTGGCTTTAATAAGCCACGGAGGATTAACTTGTTCCTCCTCTCCTGCAGGACTCTCTGGCTAAAAGAATGACATATGGCACAGGAGTCCTGCAGGTGTAAAGGCCCCAGGCAGTAAACACAAGAAGTGTGACCATCTGTCAGAGACATCTTCGGACAGCACGAGTCACACTTCTTGAAGCCTGAGACCTTTCCTTCCCTAGACATAGTCTAAGAAAAAAATACACACACACACTAAAACAGTCACACTATTAATCCCAAAACACACACACAAATAGGGATTAAGAACAGAGAGGCCTTGGCCTAACTGAAAATATTTTTAACTTTACAAATTTAAAATTTAAGGGGAAATAGGGTGGGCTGTAGAAAAAAACTGCACACTATCTAATACTGAAAAGAAAGGGAGAGTAAAACCCTAGACTAAACTGTTTGAAAATTCAAACTCACCTGAGCTGGCAAAAAAGAGACCTCTTCACAAAGCGGCAAACGAGATCTGGGGTAGTCTCGCCTTGCATCATGGGATATAGGGTTGCCTCGAGCTGGTAAAAGGAGTTCTCAAGCTAAGCAAGTGCCGAGTCGGAACCGAAGATCTGCTCCGAACCCATCCAGCAAGAATGAAGGCGAGATTGACAACTTAACATAGAGTTTGATGCGGGGTGTTGGTAGATTTGTCCTGGTTTGTTATGAATATGCATGCAAAGCAACGTGACTAGTTAGGTGCTTTCAGTTAAATTATTGTTCTGCACGTCAGTTGTTGCAGTCAGGAAGAATATCCTTCATTTAGTAAAATGCAAAAGAAAACAAGTACTCCAAGGCTATCAGAATGAACAACTTTCTTTCTTTCACATTTTTTGCCACAAATTAAGATTCTCAAGAAGATGGAAATAACATCATTGCAGAGTAAAATATCATTTTATATAGTTTGATACAAAAAGTATTAATTTTTTATTTTTATGTTTGTTGCTAAGGCAGGCTACCTGAAAATTTCCCTGTAGCTGCAACTTCCTGTCATTTACACTAGGACAGACAGAACACACAATACCTCAATACCTAAATTATTATATAGGATACTGTATTTCCATTCTAAGTGCAGCAACAAAATAGTTTTACTTAGTAGAAAGACATGTTAACTGAGTGCTTCAGACGGAATGTCTTACTTTGAGAATTAACATATTTATGCTGTAGTAATGAAAAAGCAATGCAAGTAAGTGACTTCTCAAAAAGTAACTTGCTTCTGATTAGCTAGAATGCTTTGCTGTATATATGTTATTGTCTGAAACCTATTGTTGCATAATTTTGTTGGTGCAGCTATAAGCAGAAAGATACATATACATATCTATATATATATATATATATATATATATATATATATATATATATATATATATATATATCAAATATATGCTTTTTTTTTTTTTACTTACCAAAAAATCATAGCATTCGGCACATCACTTACAGCATAAATAACATACAGGGATGGAAGGTGAAACATCTCTTTGAGAATGCCACATGAGCAAACAACATGCCATGTCAGCTGTTCGATAACTAGCTATATGGACTAAGCTCTTGCGTTCAAGTCACCTGAGCATTGTACAGATGCAAGATTCCACAGCATGATAAGCCTCCCACTTTTTAATCAGGAATGTAGACTTGAGTTGTTGAGTCTTATTTTAATATATAGATTAGTTTAATCAGAAAAAACAGGCTTATCTCAACAACAGACTATTCAACCAGTTCAGCTCTAGAACTGAAATGGCAATCGCAGAAATACAAAAGGTTTATAGAGCTTATAGTATTATTTTCCAGGATAAAATCAATATTTTTCAAAAAATACTGCCAGCATTATTTAGAAACTCTTTAAATACATTATTTTTTTGGGGGGAATCTTTAAATAAATGTTATTGTTAT